>NW_011499866.1:1242036-1300748 GCF_000495115.2 Populus euphratica | reverse complement strand
AGCAGAATACACACATTGAAACTATCCATTCCAGCACATAATCCTTCAACCAATCCTAGCAGAACACACACATTGAAAACCATCAATTACAGTATATATCTTTCAATCATTCTAGCAGAATACACACATTGAAACTATCCATTCCAGCACATAATCCTTTAACCAATCCCAGCAGAACACACATTACATGCCGGCCAACACCATAGTTAAAGCCGACCCCCTACTATGATTTGTTGTTTCTATTTTATTCATTTTTCTTTGTTAGATGTTCTGAAATTGGCCTCATTTCGTTTCTGTTTTCCTTGTCCTTTTAGTTAATTTCTGTTTTCTTCACAGCTAGCTTAGGTCTTTGGTCAATTTTCTTAGGTTTTTTCTTCTTCATTTCCGGCTCTGGATCTTAAGGAGAAGAGGAAGGAAGTTTCATGACCCATACCTTTTGAATCTAGCTAGGTTTGAGGAAGGTTTGATAGTGTTCTTCCTCCTCTCCCGCTGGTTCTCTTCCTTTGTCTTCCTCTCACGCTGGTTCCCTTCTCCTTTTTCTCTAGGTAGCTGTCCGATCTTCTCTCAAGGTGTCCTCTCTCTCCCTCACACGTTCACAAGGCTTAGGTTTCTGTTGGGGAGGAGAAAGAGAGAGTAACATGCAGCTAGACATACAGCTGCAAACAACTTTGAGAAGAGCTAGCATTACCTTTTCTCTCCTCCTTATATTTATACTCCCCATTAAATGAGGTGGGTGTTTGGGGGTTGGTTTAGATGTGTTCTTATTCTTGTTTTGGTCTATCTAAAACCAGTTTTACCCCTCCCTCTCAGCTCCTTAAGTTAATTATTATTATTTTATTTTTAAGACAAAAACTATGTCACTGCCGATGCAGAAATCGACAGCGAGAACTGCTTCGCTGCAAATGCAGAAATTGACAGCGGAAACTACGTTGCTGCCGATGCAGAAATTGACAACGAAAACTACGTCGCTGCCGATCTAGAAATCAGCAGCAAAAACTGAGTCATCAGTTCTATATATATATATATTTTTTTTTTCTTTTGGGTGTTTACAGATAAGAAATACATAAGAATCTAATGACAACTTGAATGTTTCTATTACAACGAGTTCTCAATCAATATAGCTCTAGGTTAAATGAAACTCAAATTATTGAAGGAAGCACGTAATTTGACCTCATCAAACTCAATATTTTTCCCACCTCTTAAAAAATTTCTTATATCTAGTTTGGTGCTTATGCACGAATTGTAATATAATTATATCTTTTCAATAAATATGCATGCAAATATTAAAGAGTTTCCTTTTAATAAATATGAGGAAAATAAAAAAAAATATAGACAAATATAAAAAATTTATGCTAACTTTTGACATATATTTTCTTTAATGTGAAGAGTTTCTCAAACAAAATAAAAAATTTAATTTAATAATTTCAAATATAAAATCAGATTATAGCTAAATGTCCCTTAAAAAAAATAGTAAGATCCAATTTAATAATATTTTATATTTTAATGTAATTTATTATTTTATAATTAAAATTATATTTTGAATGATAAAAAATAAAAATATAGGCAAGAATATAAATTATATAAATTTTATGTCTTTTTCTTAAAAATATTTATAACTCTTGTAAACGATAATAAAAAATTATATATATAAAATTTTTGTAACTATTAAGTCAAAGCCAATTTCAAAAGTCAAATTTAGTAAAATTATAAAATCAATTTGATTTTACCAATTTTGCATGAGTGAACTATAATTTTACTGGGTTTCTTGTTTTTAATTTGATTTTGCATGTTAGATACATACTGACTTATAAAATCGTGCGATTTTATAAGATAATTCGTGATTTTGACAATAAAGCCCTAATGCTTATAAAAATAAGAACTAGAATAGATATTTAAATACTTCATCAAATTTTTTATTAATTATGATAGAACTTTAAAATTAATGTGATATCACCATCATTGAAAAAAATACTGTTATACATTTCAAGATTTGCAAGTCACATGTAAGTGTCATCACATATCTATAATATCAATAATTAATGTTTTTAAATTTATGTTCAACTGTTATAGATTTTCATCATACATTATTTGATGAAAAAATTAATAAAAACTTATTAATTAGCTAGCTAATTATACATTCTAAGGTAGCTCTAGTGACTAGAAAATCAAGATTCAAGTTCTTTCACCTTGAAAACCCATATTTCAACTATTTATTTCAACTATTTTTCATCCAAATCATAAAAAAAATATCTCATGAGCTATTATATCCTCGCTTCTAAAAACAAAACACATTCTAGTTAGCCTAAAATAGAAAATAATTTCAAGCTCTAATATACTTTTCTTGTATTATTGAAGGTGAAAATCATCTACATTAAGTTTCACTTTCAAACATGAATCCATAGAATCCAAAACCAAAGTTATTGGTGGTGGGAGTTTGGTTACTTTAAAGCTTTATCTCTCATAAAAATATTTTAGTGATGTTTTCACTTCTCTTTTTAATTTCAAGAACTGAAACATAAAATAAATGAGTTTTGGGACATAAATGAACATTCCAAAACCATAAATAACCAAACTTTAAAAAATTAAAATTGAGAGATTAAACTATAGAACTATCCACTTGGTATTAATAAATATAGGAAATTTGACATATATCAATTTTGGTAATTGTTCTTTTAATTTTATTTTCAATTAATTACATTGAGTATTTTTTTTATTTTACTTTTAATTTTTTTTTTAAATTACACCTTACATCATAGAGTTTACAAGTTTATAATGCTTTAAATCTTCACTAACCGACACTAAAAAAAATCAATGAAAAGATTGAATTATTTATAGAATTGTTATTACATCTCAATTAATAACTAAAAAGCTCTTATATTAAAAATTTAAACTTTATCATTGAATTAGAAATAAATCCTAGCCACTTAACCAAAACCTATATCTTTAACAACAAAAAAGAAACCTAGATAAAACAATATCCATCCTTCTCTTTTCATTAACCCATCTTACCCCATTCACATAAACCCTTCATTTTCTCCCTAAAAAACCCATCTTTTATGCATCACATAGGAAAATAAAAAAATAAAAAAACCCAAACAAAATTCAATGATAACATTTAGAAAACATAACTTACAAGATAATTTCACATGTTTATTACTTCACTCATTGTGTACCAAAATCTATTTCAACAAATTCATTATAACCCATTTCTCTTTCATGTGGTGTGGTTTGCTTTGGGTCCTATCACTGCTAGAATTTTGTATATTAATGATGAATTATTTTATTGCTATTTAGATAGTAATTATATTAGCAAAACATTTATAGATGACATCATAGACAATTAATGTTTGTCAAGAAATTTTTTGTTTATGATTTCTATTTTATCAGTTAGCTCATCAATAATATAAACACTACTAGATTTATAAATAGAAAAAATATGCCATACAAAAACAAAAATTACAAACATCATTTTATCGGTAATTTCATAGATAAGTATATCATATCACCAATAAATAAAATTATTTATAATTTTATTGGTGATTTATTGCATATTACTAACGGACAAAATTCATTGGTGATTAACATATTGTAAGTGACATTTTATGAAATTGTTTTCAACTCTTTAGAACTTTCCGACATACTTAATTCGTGAATAATTTTATTAGTAATGTACTTAATAGTTAAAAAAAATTTAAATAAAAGGATTAAAAAAGGTAATAGCATTTCTATTTAAAAAAATTGTTAGTATCTTCCTTATACAATAAACTATCCAAAATTCATATACCTATAAATATATATCAATAAATAAAGTTACAAACTAGTTGATTTTATTTATGATTAATATAATTTTTATAAATTGATTATTTTATAAGATGGACAAGGCAGAGAATTGAATAAGAAAATATAACATTGATAAATAATTATTTTCATACACTTATATTACCAATCAAACTTCAAATTGAGATTTAATTTAATCCTAACAGACACGTTATTTAACATGTCCTAATCAATTCCCTCCAAATTAACTCTAAATTCTAAAGTGCAAAATAAAGCTTTTCTAACTAAGTAATTCCCAAGTCAACTTTAAGTTGAGTTGAGTTTAACTATAAAAACAATTTATTTTATGAAAAACATATCCTAATTAATTATTTCAAAATTAATATCTAACTCTAAATCACATTATTATTTTTACTTGTATTACTATCTAAAATTTAATTTTAGACTCAATTCAACAAAACAAACTAATTATTTTATAAAAAAATATTTTCTAATCAATTTCTCTCAAATTTACACCAGATCCAAAATTATAAATTCATTCATTCCCAACATGCTGAAATTTTAGACATAACTTTGAATTGAGATTCAATTCAACCCAACAAACATACTATTTATGAAAAATATATTATAATTAGTTTTTTATGAATTAAACCCAAACCCTAAATTGCAAAATTTTAACATAAACATATCAAAACTGCCAACAACAATAATAATAATAACAAACATATAATGTAAAAGAAACACAAACTAAATGTTTTTTTTTTGGTATCAAATAATGTTTTTAAGACAAAGAAATTTAAAAAGTAGAGTAGAAGCTATCACAAAAGAACACAAGCTCAACACTCATAAAAATAGCACATTAAACCTAAAAAAGAAAAAGAAAATTACAAACCATACATGTTAATTCAACTTAGTGAGGCTTGCACAATTGCATGCAAAGATTGAAAAAAACAAGCACAATTTAAGAGCATCATAAGGCAAAAAATTAAGCTTTGAAAATCTAAAAATGGCAAAATATTTACCTTGAAAAGTTATGAATGCATGGTGGATAAAGTTGAGAGGAAAAGAAGGAGAGAGAAAAGAGATTGATAGAGAGAGAAGAGAGCAAGAGAGAAGAAACATGATACTTCATGATGTATAAATGTCATATAGGAGGCTTGGTGTAATTAGCCTTTTATTTTTAGAATAAATTTTTATATTTTTCTATGTAAAATTGACATATTACTCACTATTAAAACAATCTAAAACATCCAGGAAATATGGAAGAAGCACTACAAAGAGGATGAGAAAATACAGAATAAAAATAAAGGAACGTTAACGAACTAAATTGAAAGAAACTAAAGTTAGATAACTATAAAAAATAATTAAAGGATTAAAAAGAAACTTGCATAAGATGCTATGTTTCTGAAGAGTTATTTGCGAAGAGATGGATAAAAGAGATACAATATTTTTTTATTTATTTTTATTTTCTTTTTTAAATTAATTAATATTTTTAATTTATCAAAAATATATATGGCATGGAAAATACATTGTAGCACTAGAGAGAGTTTATTGGATTGTAATAATGAATTAGCATTTTTTTCCCTTCATCAAATTAGTCAAGGAGACTTAGATTAGGGGTAAAATAGTATTTTTCATGTAATCTATTTGTCATTTTTGCTTTGTTTGGTAGTGAAAAATTCTTTATCCCTTCTTTAAAATAGGAAAATACCTTTACTACCCTTAAAAGTAAAAAAATTTAGATAATTGGTTTATAGAGACTTTTTTGATATTTCACATTTTTAGCACAATAAATTTACTAAAATAAATTTAGTTTCAAAATCAATTTAATATTTTTTTAAGGGAATTTTCATATTAAGTAGGTTCTTTTTGGTTATAATAAGGTTGCTTGATGAGTAAAGTAATCTTTTACAATTACTAAAAAAATACTGAAAAAAATTTGTCAAGTGTGTGGGAGGTGTTACGGCGTGTGTGCTATCATATATCAATTAAAAATTTGCTTCAGCTATATCATTGGGTTCCTCATGACATCCTCTTCTGTCCTAAGCAGCATGTGATTGGTTTTAATGGACAAATTGTTGCTAGAACCCTCTTTCTCTCTTTCTCTCTCTCTCTCATCCCTTTTAATTTGTTTTTACATATAAAATTTCAATGTAGTGCCATTGGTTAGGTATATTTGAGTATCTATTTTTATTCTTTTGATTTTGTAATTTTTGTCCTTGGTCTTTGTGCGTGTGCATGTGTACGTGTTTGTAATATTGCATCGTTCAATCTACATTTTTTTATTTTTTTTCCTTCATTCTTTTCTTGCATCTTTTGTAAACTTTCAATTGTTGTCAATTTTATTCTTTAATTAAAAAAAAATTAATTTGTTATGTTTTTATATTTGGTCCTCATTCTCTCGGTTGTTTTTTCTTTATTTTTTTAGTAAAATTGATTTTTCTTTTTAAATTTAGCCTTTAAATCCAAAATTATCCACCTATTATTATTATTTTAAATTAGTTCTCATTCTTTTAATTACTATTTTTTATTTATTTTGAATCCTTTATTTTTGATTGATTTTTCTTTTAACTTCATCATTTGATATTTAATTTATTAAAAAATGGGACTCATGGTTTTTCCAGTTTTAGTGCTTATAATCAAATAGCTTGGATCATAGGTCAAATTTTTTTTTTTTTACTTATGTTTTTTTTTCAATTTCATTACTTAATATTGACTTTGTATTTTGTTTTTTAAATAAGCTTCTTGGTTTTTTTTTAATTTTTTATATAGTTATCCTGATCTCATGATTTGGATTGTTGGTTTGGTAGATTAACTTAAATAAGCTCACATATTTTCTTGTACTTGTAATTTTTTTTTCCTTTTAGATTCTTTTATATGGTTGATTTTATTATTTAATATTTGATTTGTTAAGAGTTGGTATTTGTGACTTTTCCATGTTTGATGCTTCCAATTAAATGACTTGGGTCATGAGATCTATAAGCTTACAAGGGCTAACATCATTTTTTTTTGTATTTATTTTTCTCTCATCTCATAATCCAACATTAACTTTTTTTAAAATTAAATTTCATGATTTTTTTATTTTTTTATCAGGTTATCTTGATTTCATAACCTAATAATATATTGGTTTGAGAGATTAATATTGTTGGGCTTAAACTATTTTTTGGAATAAAATTTTTTTTTTCATTATTTGACTTTGATTATTCTCATTCCATATTGGTTTTTTTTTTTTAAAAAACCCACTTTATAAACATCATTGTTTTTCCTTATATTTTTCTTTTATCCGACTTATTGTTCACTTCCGTAGCATTTCCGAAATAATAAAATAACTAAAAAAAACCAAACAGAGAAGAAAAACAGAGAAAAGATGTAAAACCCAAACCTTTTCACATAGCCCATTTCCAGAATCTTCAAACAGCACACTTCTGTAGAAAGTCCACGACTAAGCCCATTTCCACCATAAAACCTCAGTTCTGCAAAACCACTCCAATACCCCAACAGCCGAAGCGCGACCAGCCTCTTCAACTGGCTTCCCTGCATCCCAAGTTGGCGCCATTACACTTTAGAGGATGACTTTAGGGAACCAATCCGATTTAAGAGAATGCATTTAGGTACAAATATCTCTGATTTTGAAATGCCTTGGAGTAAGTGCGGGTGATTGTTCGAACATGATTGGAACTTTCATAAGCATAAATTGAGTCTTAAAATGTCATTAACTCAGTTAATAAGCTCTAGGGTCGTTTGGGGTTCGGTATCTCTCATTGATGATTTTCAGTTTAAAAGGAACTCGAGAACAGTTAGGGCTTTAAGTAACTAATGATGATTCTGCTGTTTGTGTTTGAAAATGCTTGAAAAGAGTCTATTTTGTGGGGATTATAGGGTAAAAGATGTGGTTGTGGGTGGTTTTTGCTCTAAATGCATGTAGATGCTGCTGCATATGGTGTTTTAAGATAAAGGCGCTGTCTTGGAAGCTTGGTTGAACAATATTTTCGTTTGTTGGACTTCCACTGGTTTTTTGGGACACTTGCTTTTGCATCTCCACTTTGCTGTCGTGTTTGTCACTCTTAGGTGTTTGTTTGTTTAATGAGTCTGAGACTTTACAAACTAGACAAGTTTGTTAAAATGTTATTTCATTTCTCATGATAATTTATGTTCACCTGTTATTTTGTTTTGTGTGATCGCATGAAACCTCAGGGGATGACGATGCCAAACAAGTGTTGGGCTTTTGAGAAAATTCCACTGCTTGTTCTCTGTTTGCTTTATGTTTGGCATAATTTTACTTTTGTTGAAATTTCTAATCACTTGGGATAATTTCTTAATAAAAAATATGTATTAACTGTTTGACGAGTGATTCACACTTTTCTATTTTGGATTTCAGAAGCATCATAAATCCCATCTGCCGCTTTCATTTATATTTATTTATTTTAATTGAAAAATTGAATGATTTGGTTTTAAAAGCTTAGATGGCTTTCTTTTTATTTATTTATTTTTTAATAATAAAATTGCATGCCAACGCATATTTGGTCCAAAATATGTGAATGCAGACTCAGATGTTGATATATCCCATCACCACAAACGATTTGTTTTCAAGTGTTTGTCTTTGTTTTTATTTTCTGGTTTTCTCTAAGTCATTTTCTTGCAATTGTGTATGCAGATATCTGATTTTTCAATCATGTTTATTACAAGATTTATTGGGAGGACACTCCATGCTGCTGCTAAATCTGAAACTCCCGCTGCCTCTGCTGCTGCTGCTACAGCTACATCTACATGTGAACATAATCCACTTAAGGACTTCTTTGAGTTTGACAGGAGCCAGGATGAGGATAAACCTATTGTTTACGGTATGATATGATGCTCTTATTCTCATCTTTTATTTTACTAATTGTACCACACCACCCTTCATTTCATCATATTGCTGGTAAACAATTTATTGTTTCTTTTCTGATTAGTGAAACGAGAGTAGAATTCAACACATGAAGATTAAGAAATTGAAAAGAAAACAAAAACAAAAAATTGAAGCACAATATCAGTATAATATCCAATCATTTATGTATACGTAGGATCAAAAGCCTCTGGTTGTAGCTAACTGATCACCTTTCACGTGATTGATTCTGTCATCAAAGGTGATGTATATATGGTTTTATAAATGCAAGATATTCTTCATTTTCTAGAATCTTTACCAGAGTTATTTCCTTGTTACTATCTTGCCCATAGGCAATCTGATGGAGCTCATGGTTTTAAAATATATATAGTGTTACATACAGGCATAGCTGAAATAGAAGTGCCTTACAACAAGCCATGTGTAATCAAGATAAGATTTTGGGAAAGATTGGGATGCATTTGTTGGACTGGCTTACTATGAAACCTATTATATTGGATGTGTGGGATTGTAATAATGAGCACTATAAAATAAACTGTTGTATGGGCACTTACATATTTTTGCTGCAATTTCTTTATTGTCGATTCAATTTGTGTGACAAAAAGTTCATGAGTCCAAGTGTCCAAAGTTTTCTTGGCTTGAACAATTGAACTGATAAATTAGCAGTACATATTTGCATGACTTGATATTATTATGAAGCCTGCTATATTAGACTTGTGCACTTGCATGCTTGGTGGTTCTTCTACCCTAGTTTTTGTGTTTCCTGGATGAATGATAGAGCAAAGACTCAATATCGTTTTATATGATATTAACCTCGCAGATAAATTGCCTCTGAATGTACTGAAAATGCTCAAGTGTAAATTATTTTCTTTTTGACAATTTTATGGTTTCTTATTCTGCACATCATGGCATCTTCTTTGCAAGTGTAATACAAAGTACTTTAATCAACTTAGAAAACTGTCTTATCTATGAAAACTCTATGTTCTGTTCCTCCCAGCAAAACGATAACCTTTATTTTTACTGAATGTGTTTTCCTCTTAACCTGTACCTTCTCCAGGGCAAAGCTGGAAAGTTTCTGAACTACGCATAAAGGCTTGGGACAATCTTCATAAGTTAAGGTATGTTATGTTGAAGGAGAAAAACATGCTGATGACTCAACGCCAGAGCTTCATGCCCAGAACTTCAGATTTCCCAATCCAGAACGCTTACCCGAGTTATATCCAATTTTCTTTGCTTGTATAGTGATATAAGCGTATCATTATTGTTGCTCTCAGCTCAAATGCTTTCCTTCATCTCCCTGCACTAATACTGACTTAAATATGTTCGCCTTAAAACCAGTGAATCATTAAAAATAAATCTCACCTATTCCTCTTACTAATCAGGACGACCAAGGAAGTGATTTGGCTTTTCATATGCATGCAAACATGGGCTTAAAGTGTTTCATAATCATTTTCTCCCTTTTGTTCTCCCTTGCGTTATCTATAGAGAAGCCGATGCATTTAGAAACTAAAAAGCTTGCTTTCATGCCAGATGAATTAGGACAACTATAAGCTGCCTTGCCATGTAATCTCACCTGTGTTCTGATATTTTGCGAAGACGATCAAGTAAAAGAAGGATTACTGGAATAATGCCTCTCTTGTAATATCTCATGTCAGTTTTATGATGCAAACTCATGTTTTGTTTTGCCCCCTTTTATACTCTAACAAACATAATGGGAAATTCTGTTCCATGTGAATGAACAATGAAATTCAGGTGAGGAAGTCAATGTGTCGTATCAAGCATCTTCTCACCGAGAGAGCAATTGAAGAGCTAGATCCCAGGAGGTCTGCTGAGATGAAGAGGATGATAAATGCATTGTGATAGCACCCAACTTCTGTTTCTGCTCCCCTGGGCACTGGATGAGGTCTATTTGAGGGATGCGACGCTGCTATAATTTTCCTGGGTAGGCTACATCCCTTTTGTTTAATGACCTGGTTGTCTTATCATCACAAGCATTGTTATTGTGAACTTCTGGAGTATTTCGTTTCTACGAGAAAGTATAGCAGGAGGTAGTGACTCCTGAACACATAATTAGGAATGCTAATTATGGTATATACCGTGGAACATTTGTAAGCAGTTTCTCTTGCATTGAGAAATTACTGTGTTGAAGAGAATAATGTCCTGCAATGAAGGTTGTACTAAAATCACGTAAAAGGAGAGAGAGAGAATACACTGATTAGTTCATTGTTCTTTCCTCATTTCATAATCATGCACTCTGTTACAATTTGATGCGTATACAATAGCTTGTGCATTCTAGAAGAGAAGAAGAAAGAAAGAAAATCAGCCTTTCATCCACGCTTGCGCATTTACTAAATACTAAAACATTAAACAAAATGGTGCGTGGTAAGTGGGGTGCAGTGTTTAAGACCAAACGATGTGTTGTTATTTAGTTGAGAATAATAACGGTTATCTCTTTCACTTGATAATTTATGTATGTTCCCCTCTTAAAATCTTGACAGTTCTCTCCTTTTCGATTCAACCTTGACCTCATGCGAGAACTGAGGAAACCTGAAATTGAATTCTTCCACAAATTCCCAAGTAGCGTTCGCTGGGGATTGGTTCTTCCAGTGAATCAAAACTTGGTTCGCTACGTTATTCCTTTTTATCAGATAGATATCGCGGCAGTGACCAATTAAAAATTTAACTTTTAATTAAAAAAATAATATATATCTGATATTTTATTTTAAAAAAAATATATTATTCAAAAAGTTATTAGCTAGTATTGTAGTTATTAAATATCCTAATTAATTAATAAAAATTTTATAGTACAGGATTGGTTACGTGAAAAAAAACATACTATTATCCTTTAAGCATTTTACCTAAAACACATGCTATCACCCTTTAAGTATCTTACTTAAAACAGACTGTATTACTGATTTTGTCTAAAATTATTAAAGATTTGTTTGTGTTCTATTTTTATAGTCATTCTATAATATTACTGACTCTGGTATTAATGAATATTCACCTATGAATATTTACAATCTAATATTGATAAATATTGCACAACTTACAAAGTATAATATTACTGACTCTGGTATTGCACAACTTACAAAGTATAATATTACTGGCGTTAGTGAATAAACCCGTAAAATCTAGATAAAGGTAGAAACTCTTTTTTTTTTTATGTTTTTTTAGTCTACTCTTACAACTTTAAAAAAGGGTTGAGTCACTGGTCCAAACTAGAACCAGTGACCCAGTTTGGCCACTGTTGTTGCATGTATGCGTGAGTCATGCATACATGAAATAGTAACAGCATAATTAATTTGACAAAAACAGGGAAAGGTGAAGAAATTACCTGGCGAGGCTGCGGATGGAGGCGAAGTTGAGGAAGACGGTCATGCATTGCTCGCGATTGAAAACCTGGTCTTCTGTTCACGGCAGAGATAGGATTGCTGTCATGAAAGAGGGTTTCCCAACGTTGATTTCATGAAAGACGAGAGGAGCACAGTGTACCTTGCCTGTATTATTTGCTGTTGCTGCACTCCGATGCTGGTGTTGCTCTAACTACTGGATCGAAAGGAAGGTTGTTACTGGACATGCAGGGCGCCGTAGAGGATGCTGATGACTGTTGTTGGCTTGTGTTTGCTCCCTGTTGTTGGAGCTGTTGATGGCGGTTTGAAAGAGACTCACCATTGTTGCTAGTACTAAGGGAGGGGTGTTGTCTCGAGCTTGGTCTGTGGAGAAAGAGAGTTGTTGATGGGGTGGTCTGGCCCCTGTTTTTCTTTTTTGTTGCTGTTCGGTGATGGATCTTGTGGCTGCCCACGGGGCTGAAGACGTGTAGGACGACTGGGCTGTTGAGAAACGTCAGTGAAACTTGCAAGTGAGGGGGAGGGTAAATGCAGGAGAAAGAGGGTATCCTGTCACAGCAGCAAGGTCCCTGTTCGACTTCACTCCCACCATCCTCTCATAACAACGAAGTGTTCCTTCCCCTACTGCAAGAGCTCTCTGCTTCTCTTGTTTTTAAGAGAACGAGCATCCTTCCTGCTTGTTGTGAGAAGAAAATCTTTGCTTGCATGTATCAGCTGGCATTTATTTTTGTCCGCTTCTTCTCACTTCTCCTAGAAATGACTCAGGAACCCAAGTCGTGGGCAGCAGCAGTAGTTATGTGTGTGTTTGTGGGGTTGATCAAGATTTGATGGAAAGGCTGGAGGGTATGGAAGTAAGGGAGGCCAAGCTAGGAAAGAAAATAAAAGTAGCGACTAGTATATGGTTCACCGTCTTCTCCTTTTTTCTTTTTTTATGTTTATTTTTTTTAGAATTTTTGATAATGGTCTCTTCTTGGGGTTCCTTCACCCCTTCCTCATATACTGAGATCTGTATTTATAATACAATAATCCATTCATATGTGAGAAATCAAGTTTCAATTAAACTTATTCTTTTCTTTAAAATTTAAATTTGGTTAATAATCAAATTTGAAAGTAAATAATTATCATTATCTTAAAGACAGAGATTATCTTGAAGATAGAGATTATCTTGAAGATAAAGATAGAATGACAAAAACACATTATAGTCTCTAGTTTTCACGCAATTGACAAATCATACTTTTCATTGAAATAAATCTCTGATATTTTAATTTTACATTTTAAACCCTGTAAAATTAAATTAAAAGCTACTAGGCCAAAATTAGGTTACAACACTCCTTATAACCATTTTGTAGTTGAGAATAACCTGAGGTTGAAGAATTGACACCTTCAAAAATTAGGGTGGAGAAGATTTAACCACTTTGTTACTAATATGCTTTTTCAGTTATGACACATAGAACACCGATTGTATTGCTATGAAGGAGGGCAGGTCCAAATGATGTGCCATAAAGCCAATTCTATCAAAATCCAAGTATTGACCATGGTGTTTTGATGCCAATTTCTATGAAATTTAGTGTGCTTTAGTTTTTTTTATTGATATGGTTGCAATTTGAGATAAGATAAGGTCTTTTGTTTCAAATGTTCTTTCACTCCTTTTTTTGTTTTCCATGTGAACCATCATATGCTAAGTAAATTATAAATTGGTCTTAACATTTATTCTTTAGTATTAAAATAATTATTATCAGCCTCCTCTATATAATCTTTAGGGAAATAGGATATATAAGTTGGTGGAGGAAGTCCATACGATACTTTATAGCGAGTATGCTTAGTTAAGGTATAGAAATTGGTGTTATACCACCACTCATCTAGAAGAGATAACCATTTGATCTAGTTTGTTAGTAATTCACCTATTGTACATTGTAAATAATTCTTTAGAAACTTGTTAACTATCTTGGTTTATTCATTAGACTAAGGGTAATAGGCAATAGAGTAGTGTAAATCAACCCCTTGGTGAATGGAAAATTATTTCCAGAATTGACTGAGAACAATTGGATCTCGGTCATTTACAATGATAGCTGGTAAGCCATGTATCTTGTAAACATCATCCATAAAAACCTTAGCTATAGATGAAGCAATGTGAGGATGAGTTAAAGACCATGAAGTGTGTATATTTGCTAAATTGATGCACCATCACCAAAATGATTTCATTTTCATCAAATTTGGGCAAGCCTTCAATGAAATTCATACTAATGTCTATAAATGGTGCTTGTAAAATAGGGAGAGGTTGTAATGGTCTTGATGAAAGTACATTTTCACCCTTGTTTATATATATATATATATATACAAGGCATTTTCTCATTAATTGTTTAATATGTTTCTATTGCTCCTTCTAGTATAATAATTTTTTCACACTCTTACTAGTAACAATGACACCTGGATACCTTCCCATAACAATATCATAATAAAATGATATTAGTTTCTGATGCAATATAGGATCATTACTAACCAAACCTTCCTTTAATATTAAAGTGGTTATTGACCCATTTATAGTGAAAATAGAATGTAGGATCCTAGTGAAAGTCCTTGATGATAACCTATACTATTTATCCTTCACTTATAAGGCTTTGATTTCTTCTATAAAATTGGTTGAAATGGTAGATAATCCTAAAGTATATAGCTTTATACTAGTGATTCTAGAAAGTGTACCAACGGCTACATTTTCTCTTCCTTTTTTATACTCAATTTCATAGTCATAATCCATCAATTCAACTAGCCACAATTATTGAGAGAAAAATGTTACTATTTGGATAAATAAATACTTAAGGATGACATGATTTGTCTTGATTTTGAAATGTCTACCCTATAAATAATGTCTCCACTTGGTTACAACATGGAATATTGCTCGCATTTCCTTTTTATACACAAACTATACTTGTTGATTGGGACCTAGAGACTTGCTAATAAAGGCTATAAGTCCTTTTTGCATAAGAACTACGTGTATGCCACACTTGAAGCATCAAACTCTACCATAAATAATTTATTTAAATTAGGCAATGTTAGAACAAATGGATTAGTCATGACTTAAAGGCTGGAATAACTTCTTCATTCTTATTCAAACCTATATTTTTTAAGTAACTTAGCTAAGGGTTTATATGTAGAATCATAGCCTTTAACAAAATTTTTATAATAACCAGTTAGCTCAAAGAACCCTCTAAGTTGTTTGATGGTGTTGGAAATTTATCAATCTATTATTGCCTGTATTTTTTTTAGGTCAGTAGCCTCCTCTATCTTAGAGATAATATGCCCAAAGTACTTTACTATGTCAATATAAAAAATACACTTACTATTTATAGAACTATAACAACTCAAACATAATTTGTAGATGTCTTAGAAGGTCATTGAAAGTTTGGTAATAAATTAAAATATCATCAAAGTATTACTAAGGCAAACTTCCTAAGATGCTCACAAGAGACTTCATTCATCAAATTTTGAAAAGTGGTTGGAGCATTGGTTAAGCCAAAATGTTTAACAAAAATATTATGGGTTTTGAATACAATTATAGAAATATCCTCGTGACTTACTCTAATTTGATGGTAAGCAGCTCTTAAATCAATCTTTAAAAAAGATAGTTGTGCTTAGTAATTATTCTACTAATTCATCAATCAAAGGTATACAATATTTTTTTTATTGATAATGAGTTTATGCTTTGTAATTCACACAAAGTCTCCAAGAATTGTCTTTTTTCTTTATTAAGACAATTGAGGAAGCAAAAGGATTGTGATTTGGCTATATAATTTTATATTCTAACATTTCAGACACCATCTTTTTTACCATATCTTTTTAGAGTCTAAAGTTTTTATAAGGCCTCAAATTAATTCCATCTTTCAAAGGAGTTGAATGATCTTGTAGCCGTGATAGTGGCAAGCCTCTAGGTTCTTTAAATAGGTTTTGATATGTTTTTAGTAGTGGTTCTAGAGCAAGTTCCCTTTAGTGTTCGGTGAGAAGGTAACAAACATCAAATGCAAGTCATCACCCACTTCTGAAATTAGTTTTAGGTTGTAAAAGTTGACATTTGCTCTTCGAGTAAAATTATTTAGTAAACTATTGAAATTTTCAAATTTAATAGTCTGTAACTTAATGGGATTATCCCCCTTGATCATCACTTCCTACCATTACCAATTAAAATACATCCATATCTTCTTATAATTTGATACAATATCTCTTAAAGTTGCCAACCATCACAACTATTCAATTTGACAATGAATATATCAGTTATGAAATTTCCCCCTTGGATTTTCCACTTAAAATTCTTTCAAACAATTATAAACAACATTGTTCTCCCATCAATTACTTTCATTATTAATAACTTGATTATTCTAAGGTCATGCTACAACTTGATGACTCCTTTCAATGTATTGATAGATATATGAGGGGTCACCTGTTCAAGACTAAGTTCTTCCTTAATAATATTCTTACTATCATCTACCTCCTTACTATAATCATCTACTATATATAAGGAATATAGTTTCTTATTTCTACATTTATGGCTTGGTACATACCTTTTATCACATCAAAAACACAATCCTTTAGCTCTTCTCTAATCTAATTCATTATTCCTCACAGATTTAATGGATTTTATGGTAGGTTTGTATAGGAGATGTGGAATAGAAGTGGGTAATAGGTTGTTTTATGGTTGTTTAAGATTATTATAGGTTAACATAGGTGAACTTTTATAAGGTTTATTATTATTATTATTATTATTATTATTATTATTATTATTGCTAGGCCTATATAAAGTTGTTTGGTTAGTGTTTAATGAGACAAGTTTATTGTAATTTTGGTGAAATCTTCTATAGGCTAAAGTGTTAGGTTGTAGGCTTGATTTAAGACTTTAGGTTCAATATCTTAACTAAATTATTGATTTTCACTTCTAATCCTGCTAATAAAAATACCAAAGCTTACTTCTCCCTGATTTCAGCCTTATTCCATAGTATGTCGAAGTCCCTAATGTAAAAATCTCTCATTTATTTAAGATCCTGAAGCTTTTTTAGTGAATCATTCTGACCCCCAAACTGACAGTATATTGCCTCTACATATTCACCCCAAGTCACCCTTTGATCACTTTTGCTTTTTTCATAAAGTTCTGGTGCTAATACGAGGTCATTCCATCTAGATAATAGAAGGTTAACTGAAGTTTTTTAGCTTTAACAATCTCTTCTACATTAAAATATTAATTACATTTATATAACCACTTATACATATCATGACTATCAAAATTAGAAAAGTCTCCTTTGGGTTTGTCTACCTTATAGGTGGAGTTGCTACCATCACAAGCCTAACATAATTTTGTAACAAGATCTTATTGGTTGAATGCTAAATAGTCACTTTTAGTTTTGGGCTCACTAGGAGTATGTTCTAACTTCTGTAAAAGAGTGTTTTGCTGGTGGGACAACCCCTAATGAGTTCTTCAAGCTTCTTATACTTAGTTTCTTTAACGAACTTGGTAACTTCTAGTAATTTCATAGCTTGTTTATATTGTTATGATTGTTTATTATTCACAGCGTTTAATGATTCCTCTAACCTTTTGAGATCTTGAGACCTGGTGTCATGAACAATAGCTTGCATTCGAAGATCAATAACTCTAATACCACTTCTTGCAAGCAACATTGTAATAAAACCAGCCTGAACAAAACTCTGGAGTAGCTGAAATACAAAGCTATGTTTGGTAGTGGCCTACAATGGAGGTTGTACTGAAATCACACAAAAGAAGAAGAAGAAGAAGAAAATAAGGAGAGAAAGAGAGAGACAGAGATTGCATTGATCAATTCATCATTCTTTCATCGTTTCATAATAATATATTTTATTGTAATTTGTTGCATATATAACATCTTAGGCATTCTAGAAGAGAATGCAAAAAGAAAAAGAAGGAAAATCAGCCTTCTTTCCACACATATAACATTACTAAAAATTGTAATATTAAACAAAATAATGCGTAACAAGTAAGTGAGTTGAGCGTTTTAGACAAAACCATATGCTATTATTTCGTATAGATCTAGACAAGTGACATATGTTATGCCGCAAGCCTGTCCAAATTTTCTCAATGTAAAAAAATAATATTCAAACGATGATAACACAAGACAAATTAGATTAAATTTACCAAAGCATGACTCACGATATAAAATTGAAATAACATGCAAAAAGAAAATAAAAAAGAAATTGCAAAGTTCAACACTTAACAATCTAAAGTCAATGATGAAAAAAAATCTAAAAATTTAATGCCAAAGAAGCGAATCCGAGTCAACTTGACCCAACTTGATAAACTCATAACCCATAATATGAGATAAGGATAAAAATAATAATTCAAAAAAAGCACCTGGCAAACAAAACAAAGTTAAAAAAAAAACCCCGAGATAACTCGAGCAAACTTTACCAACCCACCGTTGTAATAACCAAACAGAAAGAAAACTGAAAAAAATAACAAAGCTCAGGGGCAAATTATTTTATGCAAGATAATGAAATTAAAAAAATAAAACCCATAATAAAAATCAAGGAAACAAAAGTTAGACCTTTAAAAGAAGCAATTAGAAAAAAATAGCAAAGTTAAATAAAAAAATTAGTAAGAAAATGCAAGTTAACTTGAGTTAATTTTACCACATCGCACTCAGGATAACCCATCACAATTGTATTTTTTTTAAAATAATATTTAATAAAACACGTTCACTGGTCAATAATTCAAAAGAAAAGAAAAAAATAATTAAAAAAAAGTCAACCTAGGTTAACTCAACTAACTTTCAACATAAGATATGAGACAGGGATAACTCAACAAAAAAAAAAACAAAAAAAATTAAAAAACTCAAGACCCAACAATTTAATGTTAAATGATGAAAACAAAATTAAAAATTAAAAAAAAAACCTAAAAAATATCTAACTTAAGCTGGGTTCATCATCAAAACTAGTGGACTAGGTTATGAAACTGAGATTATCATATAAAAAGAAAACATGAAAAAACCACAAAGAAAAATTTCAAACCACAAAAAAATAAAAATTTAAAATAACTAAAATTAAAACAATGAGGACTAAACAATGCACAAAAATAATTGAAAGAGACTAATTAATGACTAAATTGAAAACAAAATAAATGAAGAAAAGAATAAAAAAAGATTAATAAAAAAAATGATGACCAAAATTGGAAACCAAACAAAATTAAATAAAACTCCCAATAACATAATAAAAATAATAATAATGAAAAGGATAAAAAAAATAGCAATAAAAAAAATAAGAACTAGATTTGATATAAAAAAAATTCTAATTAGATTAAATGATTAAAGACAAATTAAAAACAAAACAAACTTAAAGAAGAATCAAATCTAACAAAAATAAAAATTAAAAGAATGAGGATTAAAACCAAAACAAATTTAAATCGGAGGACACAATTGAATTTATCAAAGCTCTACACGTATACTGAGGCATAAAAGAGAGAAAAGAAAAAAAAAAGATCAATCATTGCCGAACCATCACTCAAATAACACAAGACATCTTAAAAGATGATTTGCCACCTTTTGTGTAGAGTAAATAGGCGTTCAGTCTTTTTTTTACCATCGTATGTGCTTCTATACGCTACCTAAATAGAACGAGGAGTGATGATGCACCTATGCATGCATGGCATGCGTGGGCTAACTTTATCAATTTATTAATATTATGATAATACAAATTACTAAAAAAGTCCTAAAAACATGAATATTACAAAAAAACTATTATACAAATACAAAAATACCCTTCCAAATAACCTTTATTTTATCAAACTCAAAGGACAAAAATAAAATTTTACTTATGTAAAGTATGCAAAGACATAACAACTTTTCACTCAAAAGTCAATATTTCTCAGGTTTGAAAGGCACAACTGTTAATTTACTAAACAAATAAACTTATCAAGACACAAACATATCTGAATGGAAATTTAAATCTTTTGAGTTCTAAGAACAATATAGTATTTTTACTATATATAAAATATATAAAATAATAATTTTATTCTTTATCAATTCTCAAATGATATTTAGATACATATTTTAAAAATATGGTTTTTCCCAATGCCAATACAATTATTAAGAGAAACGAAGGATAAAATAATAATTATGTATTTGAATCAACAATGAATCTCTCACATGCTACACTAAAATTAATAATAGTGATTATCTTTTTCTTCGCTCGACAATTTCAGCACGTTTCCCTCTCCTTCAAGTTCAAACTCTTTGACAATTCTTTTTCCGTTCTTGTATTTAGATTGGATTTTAACGCCACTGCATCACATGGGCTGAAGTTCAGAAATGGTTATAAGAAAATTGAGTGGCAAGGCAAGAATGGGAGTCAGAGGAAGAAAATTATTATTATTATTATTATTATGAAAGAAGATAATTATTTTAAGAATAATAATAATAATAAATATATTTAAAACTATTTATTTTTACATTTCAAAAGCATTTTTAAAAAAATTAATTTTTTTTATTTTTTTGTTTCGAATTAATATTTTTTTATTATTTTAATGTGTTGATATCAAAAATAATTTTTTTTTAAATTAAAAAACATTTTAAAAAATAATTACAACTATACTTTCAAACTTGCAAATATAATTTTAGTATCCTTAGTGTTCTTCAATTTTAATTAGAGGGTTTCCCGAAAAGAAAACAAAATAATTGAGGATTTGAAATTCTTGTAAATTTGAAAGTCAAATCGAGGACTAGAGGTCTTTTTTTTTTTTATTGGATAGTATTGACTTCGTAATTTCCTGACAATTGTTTTATCTTATTGCCATTCAGTCATTTCCTCAATAATTGGATTGCATAACTGGAAGTAATTCGTTTACGGTATCAATTTAAAAATAAATAAATATAACATACATTACTATATTGTCCCTTATCAACATTAATAGTTGCTTTTTCTGGCAGAGTACTGAGCTAAACTAATTAATGAAGGCCTTGCGTGGTTAAGATTTTAGCATGGATGCCTGCGGTGCTGTGGCCTTGGGGAAAGAAATGGGACGGTGGGGAGTCTGTGTTAGAGCCAAATGCCTAGGGCAAATAATTGAACGGTGGTCACCCATCAATTATTAGTTTGAAAGAATTCACAGATGTAACAAAAAGGCCCGATAATTTGGCCTGCTCATTTGATGATCCATCTGCTGAGCTGAGAGTGGAGGAGGGCATGGCTGTCCATGCGGCTGCGCAAAGGATTATCTTCCTTGGCTCGCTTCGAGTCACGTAAGAAGGATTATATGTCTATAGGGGGTCCTCCTCTGACCCAGTCCTCAACTAGTTCTGTTATCCATTAATCATTGGAATTCTGATGAGAGAAAGTTTGCCCTTCCTTTTATCCAGACCCATCAATGTCACTGGTGATTTTCATTTGAATGTTAATTTCCCATCAATTTCCTCCAATCCCTCTAGCTGATCATTTGAACTTGCTGCCTATGAAAAGGTAGAAACAACTGGAAAGTGTGCTTGTGTTCTGAAGTTGATATATACAAGCGCTATCAAGATATCGATCTCTTTTGGTTAGCAAGGGAGTTTCCTTCTCCTTTCCTCACTCTTATGTCAACAATATGATCCTTCTCATCATGACTTCCGAGGAAGGAAGGAAGGAAGGAGCCCTAGCATTTTCAACTGATTTTAACTCTACAGGCTCGTTTCTTAAATCCCAAGCAAATTTCAACTGCGGCCAATAAACGGTAATGAAAATGCGTGTAGTCTCATATCAGTGTATCAGTTGTGCGTTGGACCAGTATCGTAAGAGGACAACTCTCTGCAGAATGCTGACAAGGAGATGACAGTGATTTGCTATATATATGTGCGATTACAGATATACAATTTCTTCTTTAATTCACTATAGACTTAACAGATCTTTTCACATGAATTGGAAGTTTCTAGCTTTACATATAAAATGTTTTTTTTTTAAGATAATGTTACTGTTTTAAGAAAGATAGAGGACATGAGCATATTTACATATACATATGGCCCTTGTTAGATTGACAGTCATTATCCCCCATGTACGGACTAGAAAGTGAAGAACTCTCTGTTTCCCTTTCCTAATTTGCTTCAATTATTAAATGGTACCTCTTCTCTTCTTCAGCCATATTAATCTGCACACTTTCACATGTGTGATTATGTTCATTGAGTGCGTGCGTGTGTGTGTGTTGGAATGGTTTCTTGAGTCTTAAAGGAATGAGACATATTGCTAGTGCTGTGCTCTTTAAATTGTAGGCAGAAAAAAGTGAACAAATGCAGCTGTTCAAGTGATTAGTATCAATTGTCTCCCGGGGCCGATCGAGGATAGTGATATACACAGGAGAAAAAGATTTCAGGTTCACCTGATTATCAATTTACCAATTCCTAAAGGAAGGTTTTGGGGGAAAAAAATCCAATTTGAAAAGGATGGTCAGATATTCACTCATGCTGCACTAAGAAGAAAGAGTGCAAAAAAACCCTTTGACAAATAACGTTTGTTTTGGATTGTTTACAGAGAGAATTGCAACATGATGATGAATATGCAGTGAGGCAAAGAAGAGAACATACACAAGAAGTAGTAGCCTTGTTCTGCAATTCTAACCCACACCCATCCAGAAGTAAAAAAGCTGACATAAAGGTTTTGTTTTGCTCACAACTATTCCAAAACCAGAGGTTAAGAAATGTTTTAACTGTATCAGACCTATGTACAAGAGAAACATATATGGCACGCACACCTGTAAATGAAAAAAAGCTTCTGTTCAAGCCTCTCTAATTAATATTTCCTCTAAATTGAGGCTCCATGTACCAATGCAAGCTAAATATAAATATATCCATAAGATGCTGTGATTCTCTGCATATCTTTCTGACATATATCAGGATTCTGTAAAGGCTCTTGTTCCTGCTGGTTATCAGGCCACATACCACTTGGATTTTCTGTTAGGAGATGTGTTTCTGTTTTTATCTCATTGTACAAGGATTGCTGATTTTGATTTTGCAAAGCAGCAGCCATGAGCAATGAATTTTGAAGATATTCAGGCCACCTGATGTCCTCCTGTTGGCTTCCAATCAAGTGGTTCTGTGCCTCCTTTTCTGTTGAGCTACAGTCTCCTAATCCCCAAGAAAAGATGGTGTTCTCAAAGAAGGAGCTGTTGCTTTGCAGCTCAGTACTGCCATTGCTTCCAGTACTGCTGTTACTATTGTTGCTGGGAGCACCGGTTTCCCACGGCCGATAACTGTTGGTTGTAAAAGAGGGCAATGAAGGATTGTCTGGTGGAACAGTAATGGAAGGCTTGTAGCCCATAGAACAAGAATGAAATGAGCTTGTTACAGCTGGTGGAGGGATGGAGGGTATCATCGTCGAAGGGAATTCACAATTCATTCCAAAAGCTTTACTGGTTTGGCTCAACCAAAGAGAAGGAATCGAGTTCGTCGCGAGCCTGGCAGTGGATGCATAATTCAATTGCTGAAGAGGGAAATGTCCCCCAAAACCCGAGGGCTGGCAATTACTCGTGGAGCCTTCATGGAGGAAAGCTGCAAACCTATCCAAGAAAAGGTCCTTGTTGCTTGTTGGTGTCATCAAATTATTGTTACCATGGTCATTGGTATTGTTGTTGTTGTCATTCATGGCCTTGAAGCTGGAAGTACTTTCCCTCTCCAGTTGATTGCTATGAGAAGAAATTGAAGATGATCTTTTTTCTTGTAAGTTTGCTCCTAATGGCTTAGAATGATCAGCTTTGAGGAGGTTGAGTTCAGTATTGGATACTGCAGAGGCTTCATCTTGGTTTCTACTGGCAGCTGGATTCTTGTCTTCTCCATCTTCAACCCCAGAAAGTGGTTTGTGGGTGACAGGGTCAATGCCTCTCTGCCTAAGTTTTTTCTTTAAGCAAGAGTTCCACAGATTCTTTATTTCATTGTCAGTCCTTCCAGGCAACTGCGCCGCAATCTGAGACCACCTGAGGATTCATATAACAAGCTCAACAGTATCAGCTTCCATGAGAAAAAAGACATTCAAAATGAGGGGTAACTAATTATGGGAAGTGAGAATACCTGTTTCCTAGAACCGCATGAAGTTCAATTATGAGGTTCTCTTCCAGATGTGAGAATGTGCCTCTCTTCAAATCAGGCCTCAAGTAATTAATCCATCTTAGTCTGCAGCTCTTGCCACACCTTTGCAAACCTGAAGAACTCAATACAAATCCGATTAATGCCCATCAACAGGGCACTCTTTTTTTACTGAACATTGCAAAAACACACTTTAGTTTAGGATACCGTAAACAAAGTGATGAAGGAAGTTAAGTTGTTTTTACCAGCTTGCTTCGGAACAGAACTCCAACAACCATGACCATACTTGGTAATATGACTTAAAAGTTTCTCATCTTCCTCAGGTGACCACAGGCCTTTCCGTAGCTTCTGCTTGTAGCAACAAGAGTGCCTCCCCATTTAGAGAAAGACTCCCCTGCAATGAGGGTAAGATAATGAAAGATAGCTTTCCTAGAACAGCAATTTTTGTTGAATCCTAGGAGAAGTGTCAGCAATGAACACAGATGTCTGTGAAATGGATTTGTAAGGAGCGCTTTAGTAGAAAAGATGTAAGCAGAGAGACAGAGAGAGAGAGAGAGGCCAGGAAAAATGAAGCATCAGCGGAGAAACGGAGTTGAGTTAATATAAGGGGTAGCCTTCAAGAGAGATAAGTCACCATCAATAAGGTGTTAAAGTCACCTCTCCATTTCTCTCTGCTCCCTTAATATTATTTTCATTTTCTTTTTTTGATGATTATGTATTTCATTTTGTTGTCAGGAAGTGGAAATGAATTACTAGTACAGCCTGAGTTGCATACATACGTCTAATCAGAGGGGGCCTCAGAAATAATGTCTTTTGCAAAAATGGTGGGGCATCTCATTGATTGTATTATATGTTTTGGACGAAATTTAAACAATAGTTGATAATAACCTATGCTTGTAACTTAAGTAAGTTCTATGCCAACGGACGGAAGTTCGCAAGCTGTTCAAGATCTCAGTGAATGCTCATACACAGTCCTTCCAATATAGGTAAAAAGTATAAATTTCCTGTGATGATTGTCAATTAATATTCTTTGTTTTATGATTCTTCCAAGGACACATGATGTTGGGAACTAAAGGCTAAAGATAAGGGGGTTTATTGGACAATTAGCATAGGAAGTTAAAAGAACAGGTGAATTGACACTTCCGTAAAAAAAACTCGGGTGAAATAATATATTTTTAAATATTGTGGTTTAAAATTATAATATTTAATTAATGTTGCAGTTTATAAATATAATAATTAATTAATATCAACTATAATATTAATTAAATTCTAGTAGCCTCCCAGTTTTTCCACAAAAATCCAGCAACAATTTCAATTGCTGTTTAACTAGCTCACTCAAATAAAATGATTATATATATGTTGGATTATTATAAAATACTCTACTAGTACATCATTTATCATTAAAAATATGTTTGTACATATTATATTCATACTTTATTATATGAGATCATCAAGCATAATTGATAATATTATTAGTTGATTCGAAGCCAATCCACACAAAATTTCTATTTTAGAAACTTATCTAAAATTTAACACAGCACATGATTTATTGAAATAATTTTTTAATTTATTTTCATGTTTAATAATAATTGATGGTATTCATAGCTAACAACAAACCTTAAATCTAACGCAAATCCTAAATGATGATTTCATTTCAACTAAATCAAATACAAATTCATAATAATATAGTATGTTTACCTCAAATATAGGACTAGAAAAAAATTTGGGATGAAGACGGCGATATTGACAATAACAGAAGTGGATTTTGAATAGAAGAACATCCTAAAAAGCTTGTAGATTAAGATAAGTTTGACTTACAAATGTTTAAGGGAAAAGGTGATTGGTTAGTTTTTTCAGAGAGAAAAAGATAATCCACAATTATTTTTAGAGAGGGGTTGTGTATATCTTTATTTTTCGATCTAAGAAGGGGTTTAAATTTCATGGCATTTCACACTTCTAAAGCGTGACATGTTCATACTTCTTAAGCTCAACATGTTTAATTATCCCTTTTTTGTTGTGTGAAAAGTATCTTGTCATGCTTGCAAATGGTGATATTTAGTAAATATCATGTTTCAGGAATGTGATGAGGTGAAAGTGTGTTATTTTACAAAAACATTTTTAAATAGTGCTATTTTATCAAAAAATTTATGTCACTATGCTATTTTGTTTTTTAAAAAAAAAAACAAAAACTAAAGATGGCTTATTTAGCAAAAGCATATTGTTTAAGCTGAATAGTAGGAAAAAAAACTTTATAAATGATCATTATATGAAAGTTGTTACTTTATACCATAGTAACATCTTTTAAATTTAAGAAAAAAAACTTTATGGATAAAGAACTTATTGTGCTCTTATACACATGTTACTACTTTCATTAATAATATAATTATCATTTTCTTCTTTTAAAAAAATATCAATGGCCTCAATGTTCAGTTAGAATGGTCTTTTTATAAAGGTCACTTAGTCATTATAAAATTGACTATGGACAATTCTCTCCTTTTACCTTTCAAATGCACAAATTAATGCCTCTATTTGTTTAAAAAATAACATTGTTTAAAAGGTTGCATGGGCAAATCGACCTTTTTATATTTTAAAGTCACAATATAAAAACTATTTTACCTTAAAAAATAATATTAAACTTATATCCAAGGGGCTTTTCATGTTGTTTTGTTTTTTTAATAAACAAGTTGGTATGTGATTTGGTCTTATGATTAATATAAATATTATTAAAAAAAATGATGGCGCTTAGGAGTGGATGGCATATGTTTTCGCTACATCATTAAACAGTTTTACCAATGAATTCATTCCATAGGTGTAAGGCATATAATTTGTCAATAACATTTTTACTGATTGAATATTGATCGTCGATAATTCATTGTTCTATCACTACTTCTGTCGAAAATAACAAAACAAACACTGATGGAACACCGACAGTCTTACAGACGTGGAAATGTGCCTAAAAAAATTTCCTATGAGAACTTTACTAGTGGAATCTTTCGGTCTGTATTTTCAACGGTAATCACTGACGGACTGACCATCACTGATTGTGGTATGAGCAATAAATATTTCAAAACTCTTTATAAAATACTAACCAATAAGTCCATTAATAATAGCAACGGTAAACACCAGCAGAATATATCCGTTAGTGATTATGGCATGGGAAGTAATGTTTTTGTAACTCCCGGTAAAATGTCAATGACGTGGTTATGTTTGTAAGGCTATTGGTATTGATTTAAAATATTTTAAAAAAATTATTTATTAATAGTAAAAAAACTAATTAACCAAATAAAATTGTATTAAACATTAAAATATAAAAATAATGTTGAATAATCCATCCAAATATTCATTATAATTTTAACTTCTTTTAAAAACAAAATTAAACTAGAATAACAGCGATGTTAAAGAAGGAGGAGGCTAGTTGTTCCCAAGACTATATGGCAAAAAAAAATGCTACACATGTACGATCACCCATCCTTGACCTAATCTCCATGATTATTTGACAAAGCTAATCATAATCCATCAAGAGTCGTTCATATTGTTATTTTAAGGCCATGAACTCCTCAGACTGGGTGCTTAATACTAATGAAGAGCTCCCAACAATTGAGACATTATGGGTCGTTTGTAAGTTTTCGGCAGTAGTGTTGGAGAGCCCGTAGACCTAATTTTTATTGACTTCACCAAATGATCCTACCTCCATCCATAAATCTGGATTGAAATCTAAATGGATTAAAGGATTGTCCCCATATCTTTCCCTCAATTGGCTATTATAGGTCTCCTGATTTTTTAAAAAAATTCATCATATTCAATTCAAGAAAATAATAACTTACAAAATAAAATGATTAAATGAATATACCATGAAGTGTTGAGCATTATTATCCACGAACTGTTGTACCCCTTTCTAGTGGTCTTGACACCACATGTGTCTCTACAAACAGCTCCATTGGGCTCGACTCACGTCTAAGAGACGTAGCCTATAAGAAAAAGAAAGGTGGCAAGTTAAATATATTTATAAGAAATAAAAAATTAATTAATGATATATTTCATTTCACTTTATCATACCATCCACTTCGCATATGCATTGAACGAGACAGAGTTGTTGGTGTACGTGGTCATCAAACCATGAATTTGTCAGTTTCGATTGTCGCACTAGATTATGAGGGTTGTGCAAACCACTCAGACATTATGTGCTCAATATATTACATTCATAAGCCCCCAAGATGAATAGCGGTTTGAATTCTCGTCAAACCACCACTTCATTCCTTCCTTTAAAATTGTTATCTCTACGCATTGCCTTTACATTGTGAAATCATGCCAGAAGAGACAACATCACAAGTTGGCAGAGATGCCTTGTTTTGATCAGCACCTAAGGATAAGTTATCATCATTGCTAGAAGAACTACCTGTAACCATCTCCTGACAACGTGCTATTGATTTCATTCTACGCATCTACATAAATTTATACAAATAAGTACATAATTAACTTTGATTATTTTAAAATAATTAGGCAACACCTTCCTTATACTAGAAACTATCTACAGTTTTCAAACATGCATATTTTTACAATAACCACAAATCAATTGACTGCATTGGAAAATCTTACATATAACTTAAGATCTATTCAAATTTAACATCTATATTTTTTAACTAACATCTATAGAAATGCATAAATGACAGTTAAAATTAATGAAAATAATAAAAAAACATAATAATCAATAATAGAATAAAATTGAGATAAAACAATAAAATTTAATTTTTCATTTCTAATTACCATTTCCATGAAAAACTCAACAATAACAATTAAAAGAGACTAAATTTTTACATAATTATTAAAATATCAGTAATTAAATAATTAAATTTTCATCCAATACATCTACACAAATTTATACAAATAATTAAATAATTAAATTAAATTATTTAAAACAATTGACAGCACTTCTCCTATATTAGAGACTACCCATAGTTTTCATACCTACAAATATTAATAATTACATAAATATTGTAAAATCAACTCTATACAACCTAACATCTATAGAAATTCAACATCTATATATTTTCAACTAATATCTATACAAATTAATAAATATCAATTAAAATTAATTGAAATAATAAAAAACATAACAAATAAGAATATAATAAAATTAAGATAAACTAATTAAATTTAATTCTATATTTCAATTAACATTTTAAGCGTAAATTGAACAATAACAATTCAAATTTAACAAAATTTTCAATTATTATGGCAATATAAACAATAAAATAAATCTAACAAATAAAAAGGAAAAACTAAAGACTTTAAGAATGAAAAATGTTTACCTTAATAATTTGTTGATTTCAAGATTTTATCAACAAACAATATACAAAAAAAAAAGAACACCACGAAAATAATCATAATTAAAATAAACAAATGTACAAAAATACAAAGATAAAGAAAGAAGAATCATATATTTTAATATATTTTAAACTACAATCAAAACAATAAAAATAAATTGAGAAATGCAAAGAATTTGCAGGAGGAGAAGAGAAAAAATGAAGAGGAGCCGAAAAAAATGAACCGCAGAAGGGGGTTCGGTTTTCTACTCCAATGTTTTTGATGAAATTACCAATAATTTGGGTGGTGCCATTAAATTCCATAAGTAATTTTTGTCAATATTTAATTGAATTTTGTGCTAAAATTTTAAAAATATCTCCAGATTTTTCGAAGTCTATCCAATTCGTTAGTTAAAAATGTGTTAGTGCACGGACACATTGGATTTTCCATTTCTATCGTGATTCCATCGGTAACTGTGCCGACCAACCAAGCAATCTGACAATCGCACGAATTGAAATGTGCACCATCCATCAATGATGACACCAAGATACCCGTTGGTGATTATGGCAGGGTTTGTAATTTTTTTACAACTCTCAATAAAATACCGACCGAATGTATTCTATCAGTATAGTCATCGGTAATTGTAACACATTCCTATAATTTTCTTTCAACTCTAGGTAAAATATCGATGGGCACAATCCATTAGTGTTTGTGTCAAGCTTTTGCATGTTTTGTTTGTATTTTATGTCTATCCTCTTGCACAAACTCTTAAATTGCAAATGTACAGCATGCACAACATAATAACAAGAGCAAACAATTATAAAATAAATATTTTATATTTTAAAATATCATCCATAATATTATATTATTATAAAAAAGGCTTTACAATATATTTAGTCAGAATTTTTATCTTCATTATCAATTGAATTGTTATCGTGTTCTTCATCAACATTCTATAGTCCACTAGAGCTCAAAAAAACATTCAACTTCTCTACATCAAAATCAACAAGACTATCATTGAAAACATGAAAATTTAAATTTTCTTCTAAGTCAATTAAAGGAGCAACTTGGTATGGTTTAACCAACTCACTAGTTTGAAAAAGTTTATCTATCACACTTGTTTCTTCGTTCTTATCCTAAACAACCTCAACACGACCTCAGGGTTTGGTTTTTAAAATGGATAAATAATCAACTTTTGATTAGTCCTTTCTAAAGAAACAGGTGTATGTGTAACAAATTTATTGGCATTACTTTGCGAAAACAAAAACATTATTCACGTTGTGTAGTCTAGCTTTTGAGTTGATTTCAATGAGACCACAAAGAGGATCTACTTTGATTCCTCTATTAGTTATGTCATATCAATAGCATTTGAATAAAAAAACACTTTATTTTGCTTGCTATGATATTACAAGTCAATGACCTCTTCTAATCTATCATAGTAGTCAACTTCAAACTCATTAAAAGTTGATCCCTTAATACAAATACTGCAATTATATATCTTTCTTTCATGCCTGTATTTTTCAGTATGAAAGACATATTCATTCACAAAAAACACATTAGAGCATTTGAGTTTTCTTTCAGGTCCTAGGCTTAGTAAAGACAACAAAATAGCAGCATCACCTCTCATTTGATAAACCTTATATATCAAATACAACAATAATTAATAAATGGACATTTTGTAATATTGACGTGTAGTTAATTAACTTACAAGAGATAATGAGTTTGTGATAGGACTTACACGTGTTTTAAACCACGTGGAAAATTGTTCATCTTGTAATTGAAAAATTTAATATTCGTTTAGCTGTGAGTTTTTGGATAGTAAGTATCATCAATGTTGCATGTAAAGTTGTTCCATATTATATGAGTTTATGGTATTACAATATATAAATAATATATTATTGACAAAGTTTAAGTAGAACATCTACTTAATACAAGGTCTCAGCTCTTCACAGTTAAATATGATATAATTGTGTATTTATCTGAACCTTATTTTAGACAAATATCTTCACCTCATGATATTTTTAGGGGTGGGTCATCCAAGATTGAAGAATATTGATAAGTTTTCACTTTAAAACACTTCATAATATGTACCTTATTCTTAACTCTCTCTTTTTAAGATTAAACAAGTACCTGCATATATAGAATTAAACAAAAATTATCAATTAAAAACATTAAAAAAAACATTTAATTATGAATTATATAGCAACTGTAATATCTAACCTCTCGAATGGATACATCTATCTATACTAGACATATCCTTCAACTTTTATCTTAAACGGTAAATGTATAGATAGATGCTTTATTAAGTCAAACAATAATGAAGGGAATGTCATCTCAAGTTTGCATATTATCTTGATAATATTGGTTTCAAGCCTTTCAAAGTGAACAACATTCAACTTACTAGAGCATATATCTCTGAAGAAATGACTAAATTTCATGAGTGTATCCCATATCTCCTTTGACAACAAATCTCAAAAATCTAATAGGATGAGTATTTGCATAAATACATGACAGTCATGACTCTTCATTCCATATAATCTGCATTCCTTTGTATTGACCAACCTTGGTATGTTTGAGGCATGTCTATTGAAAAAACACAAATCTTAAGCCATTTGTAAACTAATAGTTGTGTCTTTTTCTCTAACACAAAGCTTTCTCTTGGTTTTGCAACTCATGATCCATCACAAACCAACTCTATATTATTTTTATAGTTACAGAACAATGTTAAATCCAATTTAGCCTTGATGTTATCATTTATCTTCCCCTTCACATCCATAATGGTGTTGAAAATATTCTCAAACATATTCTTTTTAATATGCATGATGTCAAGGTTATGGTAAAGAAGATTGATCTTCCAATAAGGAAGCTCCCAAAAGATACTTCGCTTTACCCAATTATAGGTCAAATTAGAGCCTGAAAACTTTTACTTCCCTGATTGGAGACCAAACATAATGTCATCATACTCTAATACAACATCATGCAATATTTCACTAGAAGAACATAGAGGTGTAACATCCTTTTCAACTCTGTCAACAAAGAAATCCTTCAAGTTATTTATGTACATATGATTCGGTGGCAAGAAAAACGGTGATAGTTAAAAAAAAAATAAGCTTTAGCCCTTTTTGTTAGCATGAATGCCTTATTGTTTTCCATACAGTATGAACATGCTAGTTTTCTATATGTGCTCCAACTAGAAACCATTCCATAAGCTCGGAAATCATTGATAGTACACGTCAAAGTTGTTCTTATAATAAAAGTATATTGCTTCAAGATATCATAAGTCAAAGCTCTACAAGACCAAAATTGTGTTAACTCATCAATCAATGGTCGAAGATAAATGTTTATATTCCACCCCAGGCTGCTCAAACCTAGTATGACTATAGATAAAAACATGAATTTCGATCTCATACACATCCCTGATGACAAGTTATAAACTGTCAGTATGATCGGCCAACAAAAATAAAAAGCAGTAAATGACCCGAATAGGTTGAATTCGTCTGTATAGAATCCAAGATGTGTGTTTCTTGATTCAGCTGAAAAGTAAGGATGCACACTATTAAAATGTTTCCATCCTTGCTCGTTAGAAAGATGCACCATTACTCCATCAACTGCATGATATGATTGGTGCCATGCCATGTGCTCAACAATCCTTGATAACATGAATAACCTCTTCAGTCTAGATGTGATTGGGAAATATCAAAGTTTTTTATATGCCATGACAGTCTTTCTCCTGCCAGTTCTAGGTTTGTAACAGGAATGCCCATATGTCATGCACTTCATCAACTCAGCATTTTCAAGGTAATGTAACATGCAGAAGTTAGGGCACATGTCAATTTTCTAATATCCTAAACCGAGGGATTTCATCATGGATTTTACAGTATAAAAGTTCTCTTTCAACCTATTCCTTTTAGGTAAAATCTTCTCGCTTATTCGATAATCTTGTCATAACCAGCCTCACTCAACTCGTGATCTGACTTGATGGTGAACACCTATGTTACAGTCGATAATTTTCTATCATTCATACAGTCATCTCATAATGGTTCATTAGAAACTTTCAACAAATTAAAAAGCCTTACTATATCTGCATTAGGTTTTTCTTATATGATTAGACATTCACTAACATTACCTTCACTCATTCTCATTATATCTATAACCATATTCATGTAAGCACTAAAAGTTGTCAACCACTCTTTTTACCATGCTCTCATTAGGAACAAATAGTTCTTCGTGTGTATACCAATACAGGTAATCCTCCATAAACCCTTTGGTTAGAAAATGCATAATTATAATATCTTGATGTAGAAATTTTCTTTGATACCTAATACTACCATTAGTTAAATTCCTTAAAACAGATGTTGTGAAATTAATAAAACCCTGATAATAATCCATCCTCCGCAATCCTTAGGGTGAGTCTTAATATATCTATGAACGATCATCCATGACTTCGATCGAATCTCTATAAAATTATGACAACAACATATATTAATTAACTATGTTATGTAAATAAATTTGCAAAAATATTAATTTGCCCTGACATTATCCAACAAACTAAAAAAAACACTTATGTTAAATATTCATTATCAATTATCAATTATAATTTATCAATTATAAACATCCATATAAATTTATACATATATAAATTTATGGAAATCACAACTTCATAATAGAATTGATAACAATTAAAACGAATCCATTAGACAAGCTCATATTTATTTTATCACAACACATCTAATTTGGTGTAATTCAAACAAAGTTTCAATAATATATAAATAAATACAAGTTGATAAAATCTAAAAAATAAACTATAATAACTTCAAAATTATACATTCATACTACAAGTTTCTTTGACAAATAACAATCAAATAAGTACATACGTTAACAAAATATATATACAAAAAATAAATAATAAACAATAAAATTGACATTTGAATGTTAAAACTAAAAATGACAGATTTACTTATAAAAAATGATAAAATCCACAATAAATTGCTTTGATAATTGATGTTATGACCACGTACAAAAGTATAAGAAACTCGAGTGCTTGTGTTGAGAAGAGGAAGAGAGTTAGGACGGGTGGTTGTTTGTAGTTTGGGAGGGAGAGTCGGGATGGGGAAGAAAAAAGGGAGGAAGAGAGAGTCGCCAAAATGGGTATATATTGGCTTTTACGATGGAATTACTGATGAAAATATTTTATTAGTAAGTCTGCTAATGATTGTGCCACATCACTATATGGAGATTCCGGTTTGAATCTCTCAATCATTTCGTTTGTAAATTCATCTAAAAAAATCGATGTCATCACACCGTTGTAACTTTTTAAAAATCTATATAATCCATTGGTGATATGGTCAATATATACCAACAAAATACATCCATCTGTATATACTAACCGTATTGCCAATGAAAAGTTTTAATTGGTATATATCGACAAAATTAGAGATAGAATAATGCCTATCTGTAACTTTTACCAACAAATTTTTTTTGTCAATTATTCTATTGGTTTTCACCGATTTTCTAGTAGTGTTTGTCATCTCATCTCCAAACATAGCCCTCCGTAATGATATTGAAAGTGCCTCACCATTCTCTTTCTGTTAGTGTAGCGTATGTGCACAATGACATGGTGGTGAGCTACGATGGTGTTTTTTGTTCTCCTATTTTCCCCCCTCTCCTCTTGCCAAAATATAAAACGTGTCATTTAATTATTATTTTTTTTCAATTTGGTTCTCATTCTTTTTATTATTATTTGTTTTGTGTTTTTAACTAATTTTTATTTTTATTTTTATTTACAATTTCACTGGTTTCATTTAATCTTTATATCAAATTTAGTCATCATTTTTTTATTATTGTTTGAAGTTTTTATCAATATCATCCTTTAACATTTGATTTTGAATTATTTTTATATCAAATTTAGTTCTCATTCTTTTAATTTTTATTTCTTTTTTTTTAGATCTTTTTTCATTGTATTTTTTTTTTATTTCCATCCCTTACTACTTTGATGATTTGAAATATTCCTTTATTATTTTTTAGGATTTGTCTTCAATGGGGTTAATTCCGAGCTCATGACTAAGGTCATAAATTTTAAAGGTTAACATGGGTTGACTTTATTTTTTAGGTTCTTTTTTATTTTATTTTTTTAATTTCATCCTTCAATATTTGATTTATTGAAAACCAGTTTTTATACTCTCTTTTTATTTCCTTTTTTTAAGGTTATCTCAATCATATGCCTATAGTTATGAGGTTAATGGGTTAACCTGAGTTGATTTGGATTTTTTAAATTAATTTTTTTTAGTTCTACCCTTTAACATTTTTATTATTTGATAATTGAGTTTTATAATTTTATTTAGTGTTCTTTAAAAAGGGTTACTCGGTATCACAACCAAGTCATAGATTTAACACGCTAACATGGATGGGCTCATATTGATTGTCAATTTTCTTTGTTAGCTTATTTATCATTGTCGCATTGTATTAATCATATTATTTGAATTAGTTGAGCTTATTAAACACAATCAAGTCAATTACCCACTTTTTTAGGAATGCTTGTGTTGTTTTAACATCTTTTTTTATGTTTAAAAAATTTTAGTTAGCCTGCAACATAAAGCGAGCCTCCTGTCTAGTACTAGCTAAAATACTAGATCCTTATAGAAAAATGATTCACAGTCTTGACCCACTAGTAAAATCACTTACCTTATAAAAAAGATACTTTAAAAGGTTGCATGCTAATTACATGTCCCTTGATCAATTAAGTAATCTTAATACTATAAAAATTTCTTAGGTTAGAAGAAACTCATCTTCTAGTTGAAACCATTCTTGACTTGATCTTATAGATACGTAATCAAGACTCTCTAATCCTTTTTATTTCTTTACATCAAGTATATAACAATTCTAAATATCAATTTTAGTCATTTCATGTTAAATTTTGTGTAAGAAACATTAACAATAACCCCCTTTTTTTTTTATTAACTTCTAGAGTAATGGATTACAAATCTTAAACCGGCTCCTTCAACACATTATCAAGCACCTTATGATTATATAAAACTTATAATAAAAAGATCAACTTAGTCTAAATCAACAAGGGTATTTTTATTATTTTTTATTGTGAACATTTCATTTTTTCTTTACACTCAATTTTCTAGCCTGTCAATAAGAGCATCATTAATAATATCTATTAATCATCTGTACTATTAGTGTTATTAGTATTGTTGTTAATGACATAATTAATATCATAATCATTATTAAAATAAACTTCCTAGACTGATAAATAATCTCAATCCACATCCATTTCATCATAGAATAGTAAAGAACTCCAATTCATGACTTCTTTCTCAATAAATACTTAACTCTCTTTCTATATTAAAATGCGGTGTTTCCCCTCCTGTTCCAATCCACCTCACATCATATAGTTTATGGATACTTACGACTACCTTCAAGTACAATGGGTTTGGTCGCCTTCTAAAGTATCCCTATTTGGTATGATTATCTCAAATTATATAGAAATATTCGGTGTTTCCCTTCCTATTACAATCCACCTCCCATCATATAGTTTATGAAAAGAGTTGCAAAAGAAGCCTGGATGATCCATGAGTGTTTAGTCTAATGGATTCATATTCAAGATTATAAATTTATGAAAAGATTTGGAGAAAGGAAATAAAATCTTGGGATATTAAATTAAGCCCTGCCCCATGATATTTCAAATAACAAAAAACAAGTTAAGTTGCAAAAGAATTATTTACTGTGTAATCCTTTCAAGCCACACAATCAGAATTTTATTTTATTCTATTTTATTTTTTGTGCCTCAAGAAACAATGAATGGGACGGTGTGACATTCCTTTGCTTGTGCATAACAACTCTAGTGTCTCAAAGAAACAGGTTTCCTGTCACTTTTTTATTCTGAGCTTTTTGGGGCAATTCTCCCAAGTCATGATCACCAACGAAAGTTTCATCATTACGTCGAAAGAACAAATTGTTTCAGTCATTTTCTTTAAAAAAAATATCTTGCCATGAAATGCATTTATAATATATTTTTTAAATATGTTATAATAATATATTTTTATCTTTAAAATTTATTTTTGACATAAGTATACAATTTAAAAACTTTAATGTAAAACGTGCACATAATATTGATGTTTTACGTTTTGATTCTATGTGGCCTCACGTGTGGGGAAGAAAAATCAAGATAGGGATCCCTTATCAACACGGCTACCAACCAATGTTTCTAATTTCTGCTAAAAGAAATATAAAGTGATGCAGCCGAATATCAGTACATAAAATTGATTGACAAAGAGGACGTAGTGTTTGTATTATACCATTCCTGTACAGATAGTATTGTTCTCTGTCAAAATGAATATCCATCTTCAGGTATTTTTCTGGCTCTTTTGTAGACACATACAAACTGAAGACATTTCTTGACACTGACCAATTTTGTTGTTGCTGTGATGCCTACTAGTCAAAACGAATCTTTAATGTCGCCGGAGGATAGGTCAACTCATCACCCGCTCACACCATTAATCTTCTAGCTAATTAATCATTAAGAAAGCCACCGCCACTAGCTCATAGATGCCACGCCAACACCACCAGGCCCACCACCGGCTATAGTTTTGCCTGCCACCGCCAACCCCACCAGCAAACACGGCCGCGTGGTTTTAATCTCCGTGTTCTTTTAAATACTTAATCTTTAACTAGATAAAAATTACAACAAAAATCTCATCTACACGACTGAGGGTGGTTTCATTATATATATGAGTCAAGGCGCATGTGTCCTGCAATACACTATCTGTTGTGGCGCAAGGGAGTCTGCTGCATTTCACTTCCATCGTGATCATATGGGACTAATGAACCATTTGTTCTGTAACTCATTTGAAGTATTCTTACACTTCCTTCATTTACAGCCTCTGCTGTAAGGTGAACAGTCTAACCCGCTGTGCAATCTCATGGCGGAGAGAAATGAAGAAGGCGTTGATCAACATATAAACATATCTAGTAATCAACTACAAATAATTAACTTGAAGTTTGAGCTTTCGGGCCATATAAAAACGACGTTCAATCGATCAGGATCCATAATTCAAGCTTGAAAATGTTAATAAAGTAATAAGGCGTTCCGCTATATAAGACGAAGTCATTTTGAACGAGAAACCCTCTTGTAAAATGTCCTAATGCCTTGGCGATTAAAAGAACTACAGTTGGGAATCTTTAGGGATTGATTTTATTTTTCTCGATGATGAGAAAGCTATACTGACATGATATTTGAAATAGATATACGCTATGTGATAAGTTTTTTTTTAATGTAAATAAAAAGAAGCTACAATGTTTTTTTTTTAAATGAGGAGCTGTCATTGATACAAATAGGTTCAATAAATTTTGTTAACATAATAATTGAAAAAATACCAACAATAGTAAATAAAACAATGACTAATATAAAAAATTTGAAACTCAATTACCATTAAATCAAATATTAAAAAGAAAGATTTTAAAAAAACTCAACTCTAATCACCATGATTACCATTAAATCAAATATTAAAAAGAAAAATTTTAAAAAAACTCAACTCTAATCACCCAAAATCATAGTTTTCTTGTAAGGGCGGGATAACACCATATAAAAAAATCCAATAAAATAATGAAGATCAAGTAAACAAAATGATAAAACACAAGACTTAAACAAAATCAATAAAAAAACATAACAAAAAATATCGAGTTAATTCAGAAAAATTTAATTATCTCGTAACCCGAGATATGAGATTAGAATAATTACATGGAAAGGAAAGTGATAAAACTAGTGAAAATGAAGGCCCAATAATATAATATCGAGGGATGAAATTTGAGAAAAAATTTAATTTTAAAAAAACAACCTTAAAAAAAAAAATCAAAGTCAAATCAACCTACTCTACAAAATTTATGCCCTAAGTCATGAGACTAGGTTACCTCATAGAAGACAAACCCAAAAAAATCACAAAGCAAATTTCTAATCATTTAAAATTGAAAAACAAAATAAATAGTAATTAAAAAATAAAAATCAAATCTGGTATAAATATTAAATGAAATAAAAGAATGAAGGAAAAAATTGAAAAATAAAATAAATCAAGAAAATTAAAAAACATAAAAAATAGCAATTAAAACAACGAAAATTACATATGATAGATAAAAAAAAATTGAAGGGTGAGATTGAGATACAATTCCAGTTTTATAAATTATTTCAAATAAAATAAATAATAAAATAAATATGGGTCAAATCTGAAGAATTAGTTAAAACAAATAGATAAAATAAATATGGGTCAAATCTGAAGAAAAAAATTTGAAGAATTAGTTAAAACAAATAAAGGGTTTGGCAAAGAAAATAAAAGAAAAAAAAGTCATCGACGCCACTTATTTATTAACTTCCTTTAACTTAATTTCATTTTGTAAAGTTACCTTGTTAAATTTGTTATGTCATTGTTTAAGTATTTGCTTCAAACTATGTAATAACTTGAAAAGCTTACAAACTCTTTTTTCATACTCTTTCACAACAAACCTAGAGGTTGTATAATGTAAACCTCTTTATTAAGGTCACCACTTAATAAAAATATTTTTACATCTATTTGATTTGTTAATAGCTATGATGGTTATTAACATTTGTATAAAAGTTATCATGATATAATGAATATGTGTCAAAATAATCTAAAAAAAATGTGAATCCGTTAACAAGTCTTGTTTTATATTTATCAATAATTCCATCAATTTTTATCTTTTATTAAGCTCTACATATGATTTAATGGTCTACTTTTGGTTAGGAGATTAACTAATTTCCATGTATGATTATCTATAATGAATTAAAAATTTCACTATTGACTGTGTTTTTGAAATAGAAAGGTTTAGGACATAACATTATCTTAGAGTAGTTTCAAGGTTTATTTTCTACAAGTATATTAGAAAATTCATACTACATATTTTAGTTATTTTTTCTTCCTTCTCATTTTTAGCGTAACTTCATCATCTTTTATTTGATAAAGACTACTTAAGCCTTCTTTCTTTTAAATGAACAAATTTCTTATGCTTTTTTAAATGAAAATAAATTTAAAATGTAATATTCTTTGATTTTATTATTGTACTATGATGAATATCATTAATACTTGATTTATGCACAAGAAATTAATATGCACTATTATTAAACATATCCTATAAAAACATAATCCAAATGTTTAGGTCTTATCGTAACTTTTTAAGATTAGGTATTGTCACCTTTGCAAGACACCCTTATATTTTGAGGTATTTATAGGAAGGTCTTTTACTTTTTCAAAATTTATATATTGAAGACTCTATATTTTAATGAGATACTTTGTTAAGTATATAATTGATAGTTAAAATTATCTCCCTTACAAGTTATGAGGTGCTCTTGAACTCATCAACATAACATTCATCATTTCTTTTAATATTAGATTTTATATTTTGGAATGTTATTTTGTTAAGTGAATAAAAACATGGTTTGATAAATAATACCACTTTGAAAAAATAATTCATCAAAAGGTGAGCTGTATTTTCTATATCTATCACTTCTTGTTACTTTTATTTTCTTATTACATTGATCTTTAACTTTTTTTAATATTTAAACATTTTAAGAGATACATCTTTACTTCTAAGTAAATAAGTATAATAGTATCTTGTATAATCATCTATAAAAACAATATAATACTTTTTCTCACCTTTAATTTGCATAAATTTTAAATCATCAATGTTAGAGTGAATTAAACTTAAAGGTTAACTACTTTTAATTGTTTGAACAAAAATCTTTATGACTTTGGAATCTACACAAACTTTATATTTATGATTTTTTTTTCAAAAACTATAATTGATAATAATTCAAGATTAATTAACTTTTGTATGGAATTATAATTCATGTATCCTAATCTACACAAACTTTATATTTATAATTACACTCATTTTTAAAATATCATCATAAAAATACACATTTCTTAAAAGCATTCTAATTTTAGTAAGTACAAATTTATCATATTAAAAGTAATATTAAAACCATTTTTGCTTAATAATAAGTCATATACTAAGTTCTTCTTATTACTAACAATATGGGGCACATTATTAAGGATGAGAAGCTTATCAAAATTCATATCTAGCATAACATTCCGAGTATCTAGTACCTTTGATGTTGGCAAATTCTCTATGTTTAGTTTTTCATCATCCATATATTTATAAGTGGAAAATATCCTTATCGATGCATATGTCTTATTGCATTGTTATCAACCCATTATTTCCCCGAGTTGTTAATCAAGTTGACTTTGGAGCCAACCACAAACAAGTTCATCTCTAACACTTCATTTATGAGATTATCAATACCAATGATATTGGCTTAAGCAATTCTTTCTCTTTTAGAGTTTTCATTTTGAACCTTATTCTATGATCATTTGTTTGACATCTAGTCTTATTATAGATGAAGCATTTGTCATTGAATTTCTTGGTAATTTGGTTTCCTTTAACAACAAGCTTTTTTCATTATTATAAGTCTTTACCAATTATTTAACTATATTTTCTTTAGGGGTTATATTAGAAGAGTTGATTTTTTTTTATATATAACTTATTGCCTCTTTTATCCTCAACCATAAAATAAGAAATTTTACTTTTATTTCCTTACACTTATATTTAAGGTAGTTTATAAAGTCTTTGCTAGATGGTGACAAGTTTTTCAATAATTGTAGCCACTTATAAGAATTCACTCAGAACAATTTTTCTATCTTAAATATCATGTAAGATGAGTTAGAATTCTTTAACTTGACTTATAACTATCATTGAATTAACCATCTTAAATCCATAAATTTTCCAACTATGAACCTTTGCATACCAACATATTTAGGCTTTATACCTTCAGTTCGAAGCCTCTCATAATGCTTCTGTGCTTTTAATTAAACAATAAACAACATATAATATATTATTCGATCCATTCAAGATATATTCCTTACACACAAAATTGACAAGATTCTAAGCATCCATAACTTTCATAATGATGGGATCAAATTTATCATTTGAAAACTTTGATGATTTTTCAATCACAAACTTTTCCAACTTCGATGTGGTTAGATTGAACAATATATTAAGTTGCCACGTCTTATGTTCATCTCATTAAACTTTTTAGGTTTCTTGTCTTATACCATAAAATATGATGGTGCAGTTCTTTCTACCGAAGTAATACTTGCTGAAACAATATTTGAAAATACACAATCTAGTTATAGAAATATTACTATTCAGATTATTTAATCATGGGCTAGTAATAAATATTTTTTTATGAACCTAAAAATCATTTTACAATAATCTCAAATCCAAACTCATTCCTAGACTTGAGTGAGCACATGTGACTAATCCAAAGCTCACTTAGCATAGAACATTTTCTCTCTACAAACTTTGGTGTCATGCGAGCTTAATATTAACTTTCTAACTTTTCATTATATAAGTTATAAAAAAATCTTATAATCTTTCAATATGAGACTATGGGTTTTTGAATTTATAAAACAATTTCTTATTTACACATAATTTATTTTAAACAAGTTAATATTTTATGTTAAAATAATTTTGTTAAAAAATAATTTTCAACAAAATTAATCCAAAAAATGAGTGAAGTTTACTTTAATTTGATCTTAAATATGTGAATTACCCATGTTTTTTAAATAAATTGCTAACCCCATTTTCATTGAATCGGCTTTATTTTTTGTTCTTAATATGCAAGAGCTTTTATAGAAATTAAATCCTAATCCTAGCCTCCTTATTTTGGAGAAGAAAGAATATATGTATATATCACTAAAATTTATAAGCTAAATGTTCTTTCTTCTCCAAAATAAGAAGGGCGGGACTTGTTTTATTTAATTTTTTTTCATTATCTTTCATATAAAGGTTTTTTCTTATTATTATCATATAATTAATTGTTTTTATGGTTTTAATAAGATATTATTCACAAAAAAATTATTTTACTTGATAAATATAACAAAAAAAGAGCGTAGTAATAACATGAAGAAGTTTTGATTTAAAAAAAAAAGACCTTTTTGACCTTATTTCAAATTGTTTGATACATTCATTATATTTTTCCTTTTTAGTACCTTATTACTAGTATTTTATGGATATTTTATGTTTTACAGTATCTTATTTAATTTATTTACATATTTATTTTGCTCTGAACAATATTATAGAGATACAAAGCATAAAAAAAGTTAAATAAATTATTTTTAGCATAATTTCAAGCAAATAACTATTAAGAGAATATTGAGAGAAGTTATTAGAGTTAAAAAGTGAAAATTTTAATTGTATTACAAATCCAATTTGGTCAAGAAATTCTAATAGGATTAAGAATGGTCAAAGCAAACTTGACAAACTGAACCCATATTCTCTTTGGATTTTATTTAAAGTTATAGATAAAATTTTACTATAATTCAAGTTAAAATGAAAACAAAACATTTTAATCTTTCTATCTAGATAAAAAAAAAATAACATGTTTGAAATATGATCTAAAATCTATCAGTAAATTAGCATAAGTTCAATCCATTGGGGTTACAACATGGCATCTTATTAATGATGTAGAAAATGATTATGAAACCTTTTTATAAGATGAAAGTTAATGTATAAATCATTTGAATGAGATTAATATAAGAAAATTTTAAAGTAATACAATTAAAAATTAGTTATTAATTGAAAAACTTCTTCACCTCCTCAACTTTATATAACTTGCCATAATCCGGTTTTTTACACCCTATCTATACTTTATGTTTTTGAAGAATCCAAAACAAATAGCAAGAAACAATAATATATATATATATATGTGTGTGTGTGTGTTGTATTGGTGTTGTTTTTGGTATTTTCAACTTCTTTTTAAAAATAATTAAAAATACAAAAATTTACTTTTAACATATTTATTTTTAATATTTTAAAATAATTGATTTATTTTTCATATTAAGTCGATATTTACATGACTTTTTTTAAAGGCATCAAAATACAACAACAAAAAAAAAATATGGACAAAGGGATGAAAAAATACAAAGGAAGAAAAATAAGGGAATAAAATGATTTTTTTAATTGTTAGGGGACTAGCAATTAGAATAAAAATAATAAATTAATTTACCTATATATACCACCCATAAAAGGGGGAGAATTAATCGGAGAGGCTACCAAAAAAAAAAAGAGCCAAAACTGTCTCCCAGATTCTATCCAAAAACAAAGCAAAACACCAAACCCGTGAGAGTGAAGAGAGAAAAATAATTCACTCTTCTCTCCCATCACTCTTCCTCCATAGCACAATGACCTCCTCCTCTCTGTATAATAGTGCGGCTACTTCCAGCTCTTGCAGGATCTCCGTACAACAAACAGCAGCTTCGCCTTGCCGGTTCCGGTAGCAAAACACAGTCTTCCAGTAGCAGCACAATCCCTATATCAGCAACGTGACCTCTCAGTAGCAGAAGCAACGCTTAACCTCTCTTTTCAGAGAAGCTCCACAGTCTCATGGACAGACGCCAACAATGGTAGTTCTTGTACAGCACCGTGAATCTCCAGCCAGTCTTTAGCAGCTGCACTGTGCACCTCCCTGTCCTAGCCACAGCCGGAGTTTCAACCGACTGCTTCTCAACAACAATAGTGAGCTCCAGCGACATCAGCTTACTCCAGAAGCTCTGCTCCACGTGAACTCCAGCAAACAGCATCGGCATCTCCTCTTTCCTGTTTCAGTCGACAACAGCAGCAGAGCCTCTCATTTAGTAACAATGAAGTCCCTCATTCCTTAACAGCAGCGGGTTTCCATCATGAGCATTAGCTCTATTTTCAATTGTAGATGATTCTTTGGCTCAGACCGGGAGCAGCAAACGCTTGACCCAACTGCGAAAAGTAGCAGCAGCTTTGCATCCTCGTTTTTCCTTGCTATTGAAGATCTAATGCTCAAGACTTTGAAGCATGCACCTTTAAAAGAGTTTTAATGAATCATTTTTGTGTGTTTGCTTTCTATGATTTATATGACTAATTTGGAATTAATATTTGATGAAATTGGTCCACACATTGATTTGATTTTTATGGGTGCAATGTTGTCCAATATGATTTTTGTGATTCATCTTGATTATGGAACATTAGGAGAGTGTGTTTGATTTTGCATTTAATTTGGAGTCTTTCATATTATATTTTTTTTTATTTAATATTTCAAATTATGATTTCGCAAGACGTGAGGTATTTTTTTAACATTGAATAAAATATTTTTTAATTAAAAATTCCAAAAATTCTATATTTAAAAAAACACAAAAAAATATATATTTTTATTTATATACATATGGCCCAGTATCTAAAAAATAAGTTATATTTGCTTATTTTAACATATTAAAAAATCAAAAAAAATATTCCTTTTATTTTTATATATATTTTTAGATTTAGTAACCAACATATTAAAATTACGGTAACTTGACCTATATTTTAAAACTATCAAAAATAATTTTATTTTATTTGTTCTAGTACCAAGAATTACAGATTTATATGTAAGATATATTTTCAATAATAAAAAAATAATATATATATATATATATATATTTTAAATTCGAGAATGATTAGACTTTGACCTTATAAAATAAAAATCTCCTTACAGAGAAATATTTTTCTTATACATTAGACATATCAGCAACGAGACAACATCACAATACTTTAGTTTATATCAGATAAATAAATAATACAGTTTAATTTAGATTATATCAAATAAATAAATAATACAGTTTAATTTAGGTAAAGTGTACGAGAGGTGATACGTCCTCTTTATACACATCTAGTTTTTTATCCATATTTTAAGATTAGTTAGAATTTCTAGTAACCAGTACGAGAGGTGATACGTCCTCTTTATACATATCTAGTTTTTTATCCATACTTTAAGATTAGTTAGAATTTCTAATAACCAAAATAATAGGTAACGATTCTATCTTTTCTTTTTTCTACTAATAAAAAACAAGAATTCTTTATTCTTTTCTCAACATTGAAGAAATCTCAATCCAATAAGATAATCACTGTGACGCCACGTATATATGATAGAGCGAGGAATCACATTCAAAGAATAGAAGAGAAGGAGGGATTCTATTATTTTCATAAATATATATATATATATATATATATATATATATTTCTCTTATTATGAATTTGTGTAAGTATAATTTTCAATTATATAATGTGTAGAATATGTTTTTGGTTTTTAAACTTGTTGTTATTAATTGGTTTATATTGGATGTGTGACTAACAAACTCAAGTAGGAGAAATATATAGTTTTGTAATCCATGTGGGTTTAATTATCATGAGAAATATAAACTTATTGGTTTATTGGTTTATATTATTATTTATTAAAAACATTCTCTATGGATTTAATTATCATGAGTCAATAGCTTTAATTTTAATTTTAATGATGCTAAATAATTAAATCTTGTATATTTAATGAATGTTATTATATAATTATGATTAATTTATTCATAAATATTAGGTTAACTAAAAAGTAAAGATATCTAGAAAAAGTTGTTGATTTTCGGTGTTAATTTATTTATAATCATAAATCATATTAGAAAAAATTTCTGAATTTAATTATTAATTTTAAATTATCCTTAATAAATAGTTATTATAGAGTATAAACTCATCATTATTCAAAAATAATTATAGTTGTTTTACATGTTTTTAGTTTTTATTGAATAAACAACATATTTTGAAAAACTATGTATTAACAAAATATATCAATAAGAAAAGAAAAGAAATCTAATAAAAGATTATGATCAGTTTATCTCATTAAATGTATGTATTATCTTTTTAATTTACAATTAATTATTTTAGTAATGTTAAAGATAATGTCTACACATTTATTTTTCTACACTAAAAAATTCAACCTGCTGACTTGTAAAAACTAAAGTCACGCATGGTCCTTGAAATAAAAATACATTGGATTGTTATCCATTTATAAATGTTCAATTTATCCATAGTTACAAAATGTTCTAGACAAAACCTTGATTTTTAAATTTTTTAATCTCTATATTTCTTTAATGTTAATTTATATCCTTATATCTAATATATTTACATAAAAACCCTTTAAGCCCACAAATTTATCTTAATTCTTCAGAATTGCTAAAACACGTTATCCCTAAATCATTACACTTCTAAATACCTTAAAACCTTATTTAAATTATTTTTTTCCTTTGTTTCGATTGACTAGGTAATTAGTAGCTAAACTCTACTACTTATATAAACTTAGAATTACATAAATGCTTTAAGAATTATTAAAGTTTTTCTATTTACCTATATTTTGAGAAATGTAGAATTTTTTGCTAAAGTGTATCATCATTTATCTATTTATATTTATAATTACATTTTAAAAAAATTAAGATCCTGTTTTCAAATTTGGGCTCAAATACATATTTCTTCTCTCTTCGAAATGAATTAGGAATCTTATTTCAATTAAATTGTTTTCTTCTTTTACTGAATTCAAAAATTTTGTTGAACTTATTATATAACCACTTAAATTCATAACTCTTATATGAAAATATGAAAAAGTTTTTGAAATCACATTTTTTTAATAACTATTTAATATAGTTTGAGGGTAATGAAAACATTGTAGGGCGTGGGTTTTCCCTATAACTATAGAAAGAATTTATTTTAAATTGCAATTGTGAAATTACCTATTTGTCCTTAAGAAAGAATTTATTTTAAATTGCAATTGTAAAATTACCTATTTGTCCTTAAGTTGAAAAAAAGAAGCCTTGATTGTAAGGGTGCTTTGGTTTTTTTTTCACTAGCCTCTTGGTTATTAAATATTGTATGATGGTGTCTAGATCTTTTTTTTCACACAGTAAAAATATTTTTTTGACCTTTGAATTAATAAAACTTAGAGTTATTCATAAGAATTTTTTTGATAATTATCATAGTCATAAGAGGTGTTTTGGTATTTTTTACATTAATTTTTTATTTTTTTAATTAAAAACGTTATTAGCACATACTGAACAAGTCCTAATGAATGAGTTATATTTGTGCCTTTTAGACAGTGCATGTAACGCTACCTGGTAGCTAAACTTGATTTTTTGTCATCTGTTTAGATGCGCCACCATATATTCTTCCACATAGTATGATGCATGAAGTGTATAGTAGTTGGATTGTCATAGACGGTCATTGTTTTATCTCTTTTTTTTCTTCTAGGTAAAATTCATGATTATCCTTTAGTTTTTATTTTTTAATTTCAACTTCTAGGTAAAATTCATGATTATCCTTTATTTTTTATTTTTTAATTTCAGTTCTTATTCTTTTAATTTTTAATTTTGTTCTTATTCCTTTTATAAAAGTTTTTTTTTTCAATTTAGTCCTTCAAATTATAATTTCTCATATATTTTGTTTTTCATTTTAGTTGTTATTTTTATTTTTTATTTTTTTCTTGGGCCTTTTTTCAAAAAAATATAGCTTTCAATTTCATCTTTCAATCCTTTTTTTTTTCCAGTTTGACCCTCATTCTTCTTTTTCTCCCTCTTTGTTAAAGATATTTTTTAGTTCAATTTAACCCTCCAATTGAAAAACATTTTTGACTTCTTATTATTTTCACCATTATTTTTTTAGATCTTTTAGTGTGATTGCTTTTATTTTTCTATTTCATCTTTTAACATTTTATTTGTTAGGCATTCGACTTTATTCCATCTTATTGTCATGCATTATTTTTTTAAAAAAAAATATATTAGTTTTGTGATTTTCTTTAATTTTTTTTCTATAGTTTTATCTTAGTATTATAATCTAGATCGCAGGTTTTGTATGTCTTTTTAGAATTGTTTTGTTAGTGTTTGATTTTTTCAGATATTATTTTAATTCATCTATATTTTTTATAAATAATAATTCTGATGTGTTTGGCCTTTCATAATTTTTTTTAAGGAGTTGGTTTATTTAGTCAATTTTATCTATGTTTATCTTTTATATCACAAGTTTTTTATGGTGTGGATTTATTTTTTATTGAAAATAAATAAGTTTGGTTAATATATTTTAGTGAATGTTTCATTTTGTGTGATTGAATATCTTAATCTATATTTTTTTTTATTTTTATTTTTATTTCTTTTTTAGTTATTGTTAAATTTTTTCATTTATTTATATAAATTGTTATTAATTTATTTTATTAGATGTTTGTATAAATATTTTAATTTATATTTTGATTTTTATGTAAAAAACACATTAAAGTAGGTCACATACCTTTGGGAAAAAAACATTATAACCTCCAAAGACGCACAGCTAGATAACTAATATATATATATGGAATAAGTTGACCAAAATTTATGTTTTGCTTTTGAAGTGGTATGGCGGAGTTTCCAAAGTTGTTTCTACCTCTTGAGTTAGAATTAGTGGAGACGACCTCTCTATATTATTTTCAACTGTCGTTCTTTTTCTTGCTACGAAGTGTCGTTTATGCCCTCCAACGATAGAAGTATGCAACTACTTACTGGTCGAATTTCCATTTCATTTTTCTGTCCGAGCCGGGAATTAAAAAAAAAAAAAAAAGATAGTGCTGATTGTGGGCACAGTGTATGTATTATAGATGAGAATAGTATAATTACCGTTTTACTTTTCTAACAAAAACCCAATAAGTTTGAGATTGGGGTAATTTAATTTTTTTATAACATCTATTAGTCATGATGAAATTAAAAAGGGAAAATTTGGTTATTTTACTTTCCAGATATATAATCCAAAAACTATGTTACCCATAAAAATAAAAAAATTAATGAGCAACAATATAAAACCTTAACTATCCACATTAATAAAATTATTTAAAGGCTAATTAGGGGTTATTTAGTCTTTTAAAATTTTTAAGCATGATGTAAAGATTATTTTACCTTAAAAGAAAAATTTATCAAGTTAGCATCCAATTTTTTTTATTTTTTTTGTGTTTTCAAAAGTAGTTTTCTTATGGTTAAAAAGTTATCTTAGAAGTGATTTGATCTTTTAGCATTATTTAAAAAAACAAAATTGGTAGCGTGTACGGTGCAGCGTTAGCAAGAAAGTGGTGCATGCAATGCCATCCTATGGCCAAAAGCTATCTTCCAGGATAGTGTTTGGAGCGGCTCATTATTCTTTTTTTATTGATGCCACAACTGTACACAGGAGAGCTCTGGTAGGGTTTCGGTTTGTCAAAATATAGAGGTATCCTTTCATTTATTTTTTATATTCAATTTGATATTTATTTTTTTTACTGTAATTTGTTTTGTTTTTTTACTTGTTTTTTTTACTTTTTAATTATGCCTTTTATAATCTAGTTTTATTTAACTCTTATATCAAATTTAATTTTTATTTTTTTAATTATTGTTTAATTTTTATTTTTTTTCATTCATTTTAATTCAATTTTAGATTACTTTTTATATCGTATTTAATCTATATTTTTTAGATTTTACTTTTCCCGGGCTCTTAATTAAGATTACATATTTTAATCCTTAGCACAATTTAACTTTGATGTTTTTTTAATCTTTTTTAAAATTAGTTTTTCATACAATTTCTTTGATTTGTGAATCCAAAGTTTGATCACATCACGAGAGAAAGAGGACTACTCAATTTAATCCACTTGATTAAGCAATGTTTGACATTGCAGGTGTGTTTTAAAGTATGTTTTAAAATTATTTTGTTTAAAAAATATATAAAATTAATTTTTAATAATTTTATTATAATATTTTTTTAAATCATAAAATAAAATAAAAATATCAATTTTATATTTTTAAAATAAAAGGTATTTTCAATCACTTTATCAAAAACGCGTTTAACTGGGTTAATGGCTTAACCAGTAAACTTAAATCAAGATTTCTCATAACAGTTTTGCATATACTGTGCGTCTGTCCCACCTCCTCCAAAGTTTGGATTTAATAAAGGGCAGAGGGTACAATACAGTCACTTCTTCCTAAATCCTTTTACCTTGCAGGAAAAAGAATCTTGCTGCTGTATTTAAAAGGGGCTTTGGAAACGCACAGGTACTTTCCTGAAGCAAACCAAGCAGCACGAGTCCTTTCTACAACTACTCATGAATTCTTGTTTTGTTTTTAAATTTTTAAAATATTTATTAGTTTTTATTTTAAATAATATTTTTTTAATATTTTCAGATTATTTTAATAAATTAATATCAAAAAATATTTTTTAAAATAAAAAACATTATTTTAATATATTTATAAATAAAAATATTTTAAAAAATAATCTCAACTACATGATACTTTTATTATATGAATTTGGAATAATTATTTAAACTATGACCATGTCTTTTAATTAAGAAAATTCAAAACTGTTTTATATTAATTACCGTGCGGCAAGGGAGGATTCTCGAATTTTTCATCCATGTAAAGATGAATAAAGAAAGTACAGAAATTAAAGAAAACAAATATGCTTTAACTACTTATCTATACTTTGTGGAAAGGCAAATATTCCATGAATGGTCTCTGTGCTTTATTGAAATTCATATAATATGACAACGAAACATCAAGTTAAGCGCATATTCTTTAGCTTTCTCTTCCTAGAAGAATGACCGGATACATGAGGACATGGTAATAAAAATAGTGTTAAAATCAGTAGATTTTTTTTTAATTTTTTTATTGTTAAAATAAGTTTAAAAAAAAAACCATTTGATTCAACTTACATTAACTCTAGTAACTAATAACTCACACCTTTTCACAAATCAAACTTTTAAATTAATTTTTAAATTAAGTTTCTAAACTACAATAATACTAATAATTTTTATTGTTGTATTAATTAAGATCAATTCAAATTAATTTTTTAATCTGTTACTCGAGTCTTATTTTAAGATAATTTTTGAATTGAATTTTAAAATTTTAATAATAATTATTTTTATTTTATGTTATCTTAGGTTAATTAGGGATAACCATTACAATCTTTAAAATTGACTTTAACTCAAGTTAACCTCTAATCAAGTTTTAAAACTATAATAATAATTATTTTAATTATATATATTATATAAATATATTTGTAAATTTTTTAGATTTTTTAATATAATATATATATATATATTAATTATTTTATTTGTTATTGATTAATAAGTAATAATTGGTAATAAATACTTATTGAACACGTGAAACTAAATAAGTAATTTATAAATATAAATTTTTTTATTAATAAATAATAAATAAAATATAAGCACCAGGATATTCAATCCAAAAATAGTGACACAAAGTAATGCCCCTTCTCCTGATAAAGATTGCGAACTTATGAAAAGTCTACTGGCAATTTGAATGGATGGGTGATTGAGACCAGATATGAGGTCATGGCCAACAAGGATCGTCGAGATATGACATGAAGATCCGACCACCTATGAGTGAGGTCGGAAACCCTGAGCTGTCCAGGTTCATTGCTTCCTCTTACTCTAGCGCGTTGAACCCTCTCGAATCTAACCTCGTGAACGAAAATGGGGCAATCAGATAAGGTTTTTGGGGTCTTAATATTTAATAATATGTGACATAAGTCTAATTAGACCCCATCTATGGCCATCTCATCTATCATTTTTTTAAAACAACGACGATGTATTATTAAACCACATATATTAATGTCAAAAGCTTGACAAATAGCTACCCCATAACATTCAATAACAATAACAATAATAATAAAAAATAACAATTGAAATTTTTTAACATTATCTTAGACTAAATATATTTTCTCAATAATTACTAATAAAATAAAAAATAAAAAATATTATACGTACCATTTTATTAGTAATATAACATGTTATAATTTTTTAATAGATTTACCAGGACAAATATTACATTGCTAATTTTTATAGGACTTTCTTTAATAAATTCAAAAGTGTTATAACTGGTAATAATTTTATTTTTTTTAAGTTATTTAAAACTTTAAATAATGCCCCCACAAGACCCACCAAAATAAGAGAAGCTAGGTGTCGTAACGGTTTAATGATTGCCCAAAGAAGCTTTGCTTTTACCCAAACTATCCCGAAAACAAAACAAATACGTGGCGCTCTCTTCGACACGTTTGTGTCTCCTACGGGTGACCCATCAACTACCTCAGCCAACGCAAATCCGACGTCATATATTCTTCGTACTTCCACGTGTAACTTCAGGTCTCTCTTCCTGTCCACCCATAATTAAGCACTTATATTTTTAATCCCAGTGAATTAAATACAAATCATCTACATTAAAAAATAAAGATTGCTTAATAAAGATACTTAGCATATTTAACCTGCGTTTCCGCAGAGCGTGAATAGTAATTTTTGTAAAATATAAAATAAATATGAAGAATTTAGAGATTAAATCTAATAACATTGTATATGGCTATCAAGTTATATTTAATAATATCTTTTAATTAAAAAATAATTAAACAATATTTTTTTAGTACTAAAATATCGTTCATTGTATAAAAATTATATGTATAATTTACAGTGCAAATAATTTATACAGGTTTGGCTGGAGCCAAACCCAAGAAACAAAATTTGAATAAAAAATAAAATAATATGTCTAGTGGCAATAAATTTATATTTATACTACATGCACAGTATTTGTTTCTATAACATTTTAAGTATAGTGTATAATAGGTTTGATGATGATATTAACAGAAAATAAATTAGAAAAGTTTTTAAAAATGACTCATGTAGTGCAGAAAAGTAATCAATTAGTTGAGATAAAAATCTCAATGGACTTAATTAACTGAAATTAAAAATACATATGCTTAATTAAGTGAATTGATAACAGAGCAGTTTTATTGACGAATCGGGAAAACTATAAGATGCAAAGAACTGATTTTGGCAAAATAATTAATGTTTTTTTTAAAAAAAAGTAATTGAGAATCAGTAATTCTTAGACTTTTTTAAGGGTTTTTTTTTTTCCCATTAAATTGCCAAAATAAACCGCTCAATGACAATGCCAATGGAGAAAGGGAGGAAGTTCGGTCACACAAGCAACTATTAGGATTGAATTAATTTCCAAGATTTAACGCCCGCATGAATAGACAGATTCCTTTTATTTTATTATTTTATTTTTCTGGATCAAACGTTGTTAGTGTATGGGTTCCGTCAATGGTTTGGTGGATGAAGTGGTTTGGTGGATGAAGCGTTAGCCTTTTCTTTCCATAATGCCTTTTAATTTATTTTTCATTTAAAAAAATATTAAATTAATTTTTCAAATTTTTTTAAAATACTAAAAAGTTTTTAGATCCACCACTGTCTAATATCCAGATTCTAGATTTTGATAAAATTATCAGGTTACTTAGATCAGTTTTTAAAAAAAATTATCAGGTTACTTAGATCAGTTTTTTTTTAAAAAATTAAAACGATAATATTTTAATAAAAAATAAAAATAAATAAATTATAATAATATTTTTTATTACGCTGTCAGGTTAACATGCTCAAATTTTTTGGATTTTTTCTTTAATTCAATTAAATTCTAACCCTTAACCAACCGGTTTCTAAATTTACTGCCAGGCCAAATTAAATTTCAAGGTCATAATACTAAATTTAAAAATTAAATAAAAAACACATTTAAAAACACCATGCACACAAGCACATTGTTTCTATCCAAGTCAGTTTATTTATTTATTTATTTTGAAATGGATATAAGCGGGTCCGGCAGATCATTGAGATTTGTTGTTCGATGAAATTTCCGAAAAATAAAATTATAGAGATTCGGGGCCTAGCTGGCTAGCTTGTTCAATGCATCATAACCTGTACCTTCTCATACTTCTGGTATCCAAATAGGGCCTGCTGCAGATTTTCAAATACCATATCATTTCACACGGGAGGAATGAGGGTACGAGAACGTGATTGAAATCATATGTTTTTTAAATTTATAAATTTTTTAATTTTAATTTTAATATTTTTAATTAATATTAAACATTATTTTTAAAAAAAATATTTTAAAAAAACAATCACTAATTTAAATCTTCACAGCTACACGTTAAGACGGTGACGGTTCGCTACTTTTCAGTACCACCGAAAACCCTGTAGATGCATAGCTATCCACGCGACTGGATCGGACACGTTGCCAACGAAGTCCTTATTCTTTCAATTGAAGAAATTGTGAAGCAATTATGTTGTTTCTAGTTTTTCATAGAAAGTTCGTTAGCATTTATAAATCAAAGAAGAAAACTAGACGTAGCTAGGAGCGGGGAAATTATAACACGGTCAACTTTCCAGGCTCTTATTTTTTTCAGAGTGCCGTGCGACAGAAGGAAAGAAAGGTAGCGTGTTTAGTGTTACGTAAGTTTGTAAAGTATTTTTTTATTTAAAAAAATATTTACTTTATTTTTAAATAAATTATTCTTAATATTAATATATTAAAATAATTTTAAAATATTAAAAAATTAAATCACCCCATAAACAAAAAAAAATACAAGTAAAGAAAAGAAAAGCGCTTGAGACTGTAGTCCAACAGGGAAAAAAAACTTGTTTTTTTTTATATCTGATTTGATTTTTTGTATGTGTATATTATCTTGTGATATCTTTTTTATTTACTAAATTTATAGTATATTCATTTAATATTAAAATTAATCATAATATATATAAATAAGTTTAAATACCTCGAACTAAAAAAAAAGAAGCATGCAAGTTGATTGCATTAAAGATTCTATGGTACTGTTAAAAGTATTATGGCAATATTAAATTAATACACAATCATCCTCCCACCCTGTACTTTGATTGCTATGCTGTTCTTTAGTGGCTCAATATCCATGGCGATACCTCTCCTTTTGCTGGGGGAAGTCACCCTATGGCTATTTCGGTATCGTTGAATTGCAATTCTGATGTCATGTTGTAGAATCAATTATTTTTTATCCAATAAGGTACATGTTGATCTTGTAGCATCAGCAGTTCAATCTTGTGTTTTGTGGTTCATTACAAAGCTTCCTCACGAGATGTCTGTGCAAGGTATTTTTTATTTTAAATCTTTATTTTAATATTATATATTAAAACTACAAAGGCACACTAAAAATATTAATTTAATATATTCTTAAAACTTCCTCAAACACAGTTTTAATAATAATATAAACAGCCTTATAAATGGAGGAGGGGTTGCTTGTCAGTTGTCACCATCGGCCAAATCATTATTTTTTTTCTTTTGTTTATTTATCAGACTTTTTGCCGACCTTGTTATAAAACAATAATTAAAATGTTCAATATTTTACTTTAGCGATTGAAGCATTTTATATATATATACACACTTTGATTGGCTTGCACAGGTGAATTTAATTTTTAGGGGACCGCATTGATTTAAAGATATCTTTTAAAGACTAAATAAAAAAAATATAGTAGTTTATATATAAAACGTCAAGTATTTTATATTTTTCTAATTTCTATAATGATGAGCATTTTATTTAACAATTCAAATGTTAATTATTTTTCTACACGTCCTTGAACCAAAAAAAAAAAGGGAAAAAGAAAAGAGGTAGCGTCCTCGTGCTTCATTATCTTTAATCCATCTCTTTTGAAAAAGGATGACAAGAAATATCAGCTATCCCTCTGGAAAATGCTACTATAGTGTTCGAGAGTACGATTTACCTTTATTCTAAAAACTTTAGATTTTTTTTTAAAACAATTTTTCAACATAATTTTATATTGTTTTAATACATTAATATCAAATATAAAAATAAAAAATTATTTTAATATATTTTAAAATAAAAATTAATTTTAAAAATTAATTTGTAGAACACTTTCTAAACAAAACCTAACTATGCTTAGGGTCTACTTTAGATTGAAATAGCTGCTGCGGTTTAAATTATTTTTCATTTAAAATTGTATTAAAATAATATTTTTTATTTAAAAAATTATTTTTGATATTAATATATCAAAATAATAAAAAAATAAATTTAAAAAAATATAATTTACACTATACTGCCAAACAAACCCTCCAATGGCTAATTATTTCGTGGCTGCGGTGGGGCAGCTTTCAATCACTATTGTAAGTTTGGCCCAAAATCAACACATCCACCTTTTTTGTAGGGGCATACCACGTTCCTTCTGGAGTACTGAAAGGCCTAAGCACTGAGAAGGAGTCTAGTCGAGATTGACCCTAATGCATATATCCCTTATCAACTGGCCCATAGGCATCGGACGCAAGCAGCAAAAGCACATGCATCTGCATCATGCATTTCTCTCAAGCCTTCCTTGCACTCCCATCACTGGCTTTAATCATGATAATTTGGAAAACAAAAATAAATTTGAGGTCTCTTTCGCTAAGAGACAGTGGTTATCTTCAAACCACAATAATTAAGGGAAACACCTTCGATGATCTTTCGAGTCGATCGATTACGTGGAGAGGGCTAATCCAAGAAAACACAATTACTGAAAAAAAATTTAAAGAAATTGATGGATCCATTTATAATAGCAACTTGACTTTAACGAGAAGAAAGGCAGCATTAGGGGGAGGATTAAACCCTTAGTTTATCCCCCTAACTTTGGATTGTATACATCTCCCCTTCTATTTATAGTGGAGAATCATAATCAAATTAAATTTCATATAACATCATTCACCTCCAATGCAACAATTAGGTTCATGATTAATAGAACATAATTATTATATAGTCTTTCTTTTATTTCTTTTATACACTATGAGGTTTCACCCGACAATTAAATCGAGTCTGGTCAATTCAATAGCTTTTTGTATTTAGACAGTGATTGATATTATGATAACGGTCACACGCATCCGACATCGCGGCGATCGCCCACTCTAAAAAATTATAGAAATAGATAGATGTATAATCTATTTTGACAAAATATAAAGAGACAATGAATTCTTGTCTTTTATCAATATAAAATTAGAATGAGAGTTATCATCTACTATTCTGGTCACTAAAAACCCTAAATGGTCTCAGAGATAGGATACGGAGACTAGTTGCTTAAAGGGAAGGTATTAATACCTTAAATACGCTTTATCTAAGATAAACTGCATTATTTTGTCTGATAAAATCTAAGATTTGGTTGTGGTGTCTAAAATTTATCAATCTGTCAAGTAAAAGAGATCCTTATCCTATCAGGTAAAAACCTAATTATTCTATATTGTTAATGAAAAAATACCTCTTTAATATCGGGAATAAATTTTACATATAAATTTACAATCCTTGATACTAAAACAAAATAAAATAAATTTTTTGTTGTTTTTATAATTTTGATAAATATTCTCTTGATTTTAATAAGCTGGTTATTAAAGTCAAAATACATGCTAAAGAATTATTTTTTGATGTATGAAAAACACAATATGACTTTTTTAACTTTAAAACACTTGGTTATATGTATAAAAATGATTTTTTTTTATCGGAATGGGTCAGCTGATTAGTACTTAAAAGTGCATTTTTATCATGGTTTTATATCATCATTTTGCACTTGAAGTATCAATAACTCCTTAACCAAAGCATATTTTATAATAATATATCTAATAATACAAGATA
>NW_011499866.1:1213166-1234288 GCF_000495115.2 Populus euphratica | reverse complement strand
TACTGTTGTTGTTATTGTTGTTTTATAATTGTTGTTTATAATTTGTATAATTAACCTCCCTGTGGTTCGACCCCGGTCTTGCCGGGTTATTTATTACTTCGACACTCCTGCACTTGGGAGAAGACATCAACCTTTTAGTCGTGTCATCAGCACTAGCCTAAAGTTAAAATGAGCCAGCACAGCCCCAAAATAAAAAAAATGGCCCCACACCGGCCTAACATTAAAAAGTATAATGGGTCAATATTGGCCCAACATGCAAAATGGATCATGAATTAAGAGCATAATAGTCAAATTACAGGGAGGATTAAACCCTTAATTTATCCTCCTAACTTGGATTGTATACATCTCCCTTTTTGTTTATAATGGAGAATCATGGTCAAATTAAATTTCACATTACATCATTCACCTCCATTAAAGGATCTATTAAGTCCTTGATTAATAAAGCATAATTATTATATAGTCTTTCTTTTCTACATTATGAGGTTTTACAATTAAGTTGAATTTGGTTAACTCAATGACTTTTTTATATTTAGATAGTGATTGATATTATAATGATGGTTATGTATCTTTCATGTATAGTGTGCTTAGAAAACAATTAACTTTGAATAAAATGGTTTCAATTGAATATAATTATAGATTTTCTTTAAATTCTAAAATAGAAAACTAGCTCAAATAAATCAACAAACAATAAGTATACTCATTTACTTTGGTTTCATTTAAAATATTTAATTTTTATGATTGTGATCCATTCTTAATTTTATATATTACATTTTTTGTTTTATATTTATTTTATACGGGAATTTGTGATCAAATTTGTTGTCACTAATTGGTCATGAAATAAGAAAAAAAACGATAAATTTTTCTTTACTTAGGAATAATTAATCTTCATAAAATAAAAATAAAATATTGTCAATGATAGCAATAACCATCATCATGATTCTTTGAAATAATTAATTTTTCTACCCAAATTAGTTATAATAATCATCATGATTTTTAAATAATTTCTAATGATATATATTAATTGTTACTAACGTAATATATTTTTATTTCTAGAGATTAACATCGGTACCATTATTAGCTTTAACTTAAATAATAAATTGAATCATTTAAATTAATTTTTAGTTAATTATTTTTTACAAGAAACTTAGATGATAATTGAGATAGAATGTGGCATAGAATAAAATGAGAGGTAATATGTTAGAATAAAATTGACGAGGGATGAAGGAAATAAAGTGTAAGAGACCAAGGGAAAGAGAATAAGTAAAAATGGCAAGGGAATGAGGTAGAGTGAGAAACTATGTTTAAGTGAAGGTATGAAGAGAGAAAAAATGACTAAGAGGGTGATAAAAGAAAATTGAGAAAACATGTCAGAGTTATAATTAGATTATTAATAAAAATAAAAAAATAGAGAAAATTTGAAAAATAATAATAATTGTCTAAAGTTTATCAATATAAGTAAATTTAGATTTAAGATGAAGAAATATCATATTTAAGATGAAGAAATATCATCTTTGGTATTCTCTTCACAAGTAAAAAATTATCTATGTCATCATATTTTGGATTTAAGATACTTTCTTAAATAATAACTCAAACTAAGATCACTCTTTAAATTAAAAACATGTTTTTTATTTATTTTTTAAACAATCAATGGAATTCTCCAAATAAAAATAAAATAGAAGCATGTAAAAGCGATGGCAAGCATTTCAAAAGATAGTAGAAAAAAGAAAAAGTTTCAAAAGTATCCCTTCATGTAAAGTTCATAATTAAAGACAAATGTCAATGACAAAAAATAAGTTAGAACTTAGAGATTTAATATTAAGATGAGGTTAATTACTAAAATGTTAAAATCAAGACAACAAGCTTAAAGAATCTCTACAAAAAAATAAGTAATTATACGTTTTTACATCATTAAACACCATTTGAATGTTATATATATATAAAGAAAACAAATATTTGTCATGTTGGATGCTAATTTTTGGATTTTGTAACATAACCTTAATGTTACAAAACCTTAATATTTATAAGTCTCATTTATGTTTAACACATATTAAAAGATCCATTGGAAGGATATTTTAAGTTTTTAATAACCCATCCTTAAATGAGTTAGAACTTAGAGATTTAAGATTAAGGTGAGGCTAATTACTAAAATGTTAAAATTAAGAAAGTAAATTTATAAAATCTCTACAAAGAATAAATAATCATGTCTTTACATTATTAAACACCATTTGAATATATATGTTGCATGCTATTTTTTGGGTTTTGTACCAAGTTTATAAGACTTATTTAGACTTAACTCATATTAAAAGGTCTATTGGGACAACATTTTAAGTTTTTAAAAACCTATCTTTTTTTTTCCTATAAAATCATGTCAAAAAAATTATTTTCTTATTCTTTAAATAGTTAGGGTAAATGAATTCAATGTAGGTTGTTATTCTAGATAATAAAAGTAGTAGCATATCCTTTTAATTTTTCAAATAACAAAATTTTCAATCTCATATTTTTTATAACAAAATCAAGAATATTAAATTTCTAATATAATATTAACTAAATACAAAATTAAGAGTATTAAGCCTTCATTTATCAAATATGATGAGTAAAACTTAAGTGCTATAAGACAAGTGAGCTTATTGAAATACCTTTTATAAATTATTTTCAGGATTTAGGTTGAGTTTAAAAAGTCCAATACAAGCCCATTGATCATAATCACATATTGTGATCATTAACGATCAATTTTAGAACTATCAATTCACTCAATGTTATTTAAAGATAATAACTAGGAGTTGTGAAAATAAATCAGACCATAAAATGACTAGATTTAACTTTCAATCCAGGGTTAAACTCATAACAATAGATCTACTATCACCTTCTAGATAGAACATCAATAGACTAGGTATAATAAATTATTAGGAATAAAAGACAAGAGTGCATCTTATCTCATGTGGGATATTTTAGGGTAATTGTATCTTTTTTTTAATATAATCAGTTTCTTACCTCAAATTTCTAAAGACTAATTATAGTTTATAATGACCATAATATTAGGTGACAACTTCTTTTTTCATTTCCACTCTATTTTCTAAACATAAAACAAGCATTTTATTTTTTTATAGGTTTACCATGATGTTGGGTACAATATGTATCCAATTATTTCACATATATAAATCTTAACTTGCATTACATGTGTTGTAACCCAATTTTGGCTTATTGGCTTTTTAATTTAATTTTACAGGGTTTAAAATGTAAAATTAAAATATCAGAGATTTATTTTGATTAAAATTGTGATTTGTCAACTTGTGTGAAAACTAGGGACTATAATGTACTTTTTTCATTCTATCATTATCTTCAAGATAATCCTTATCTTCAAGATAATGATAGTTATCTGTTTTCAAATTTGATTTTTAATCAATTTCAAACTTCAAAAAAAAGAATGAGTTTAGTTGAAACTTTATTTTTCACACGCGAAGAGACTCTGACACTATAAATACAAATCTCAGGGTATGAAAAAAAAGGAGGACAATCAGAAGAACCTTAGAGAGAGGTCATAAAAAACAAAAAACCCTAAGAGGAGGCCATTACAAGAGAGAATCGAAAAAAAAAAACAAATGAAGGAGAGACTAAAAAGAGGAGGAGGAGAGCATTCTCCAATTGGTGCCTGCATTATTACCTTCACCTTCGACTTCACTAGGTAAAATCTTCTTCTTCTTTATGTTTTTGTGTAATTATTATAAGAAAATAGTGCGACGGTAATTAATAGGCCGGATCCAGGCTTTAGGCTCAGCCGACCCAAAAAGTATTTATTAACGATATGTTAGGCAAAACAAGCCCTTATGCCCTAACCATAATTTTTATGTTCATTTTAGTTTAATATTTGGCCAAGCAAGCCCCTTTTCGATATAAAAAAATTCTAAAATTATTTAGGGATTTTTGTTGATTTATTTTGGGGGCCCTCACACTTTGATTAATTTTTTTCTTTGCGTTTTGTATTTGTTTTAAGTTATGTGCTCAATTTATGGCCTATTATTGTTAAATGCAAATCTGTTGTGCAATATTTTTTATTTCTATCTAAATAGAGCAAATAATAATAAAGGATAAACAAGAAAAAAATGACATAGAAAATTTCTTCTTCAAATTCATTTTTTGTGAAAATATTCATTAACGCTAGAGTCAGAAATATCGTATTTTTTGGATTTGTGCGATATTTACCGATGCCCAGAGTTGAAAAATATTCATAGGAATTGTTCACTAATGCCAAAGTCAGAAACATAAAAGGAAGAAAAAAAAGACAAAAAAAAGGAATAAATTCTTAGTAATTTTAGACAAAACAAACAATGTAGTATGCTTTAAGTAAGACATTTAAGAGGTGAAAGTATCTTTCCTTTTGCATAACTAGTCCCATACTATAGAATTTCTGTTGACCATGTCACATGTGCACGATGTCGTGGAGATCGCTTTCCACACTCACATGGGTGTGGTCTGTATCTCAGCAGATATGAGAAGATAGACTGCATTGTTTTACCTAATAAAATCTAAAATCATGTTGTGGTTTTTATTGTTTGAAATACACATTACGTGTAATGTCATATCCCGAGTTCTATTGGTCCAAAAAATAATTAAATATCCGGAATACGCATTACGTGTAATGTCATACCCCGAATACTAAAAGACAAACAAAATAAAATTTTATTATTTTTTGAAATTTTTGCCAATATTCTTTTGACTTTAATAAATTGGTTATGAAAGCCAAAATGCATGCTAAATAGTTTATATATATATATATATAAAACACAATATAATTTTTTAGCTTTGAGACACTTGGCTGTATGTATAAAAACACTTTTCTCTTTTTTCATTTTTTTTTTGTTTGTATTGTGTTGAAGTTTGACAAAAACCGGGTTTAATCTCGGATTTTGTATTTTAGAAACATAAAAATACTACTTGATATTAATAAAAAATAAAAAATATGAGGGAAACTTGTAAAATTCCAAACAAATATTTTGATTTTTTTAAAAAAATAGGCCAGACCTGGCCCAACCATCCCGGGCTGGGCCTGACCCAGCCCATACACTGTGGGTTGGATTCAACCTAGCCTCGTGGGCTGGGCTAATGTTCCAGCCCACAATCAATAAAAGGGCTAGTTATTGTGCTGTGTATAATAACCAGCTGAATATAATTAGCTAGTTATTGTGCACACCACAGTAACTAGCTAATTAATTTTGATTTGCTGCAGAACGTAAATAATTGAAACTAGAGGGGAGAAAGTTACCTGGAGCAGTGCCGATGCTAGTGATAGCAGTGGTAGTGACAATGGCAACGGTGGCGGTTTTCCTTCCTTCTCTCCGGTATAGAGACACCAATTTGTGTCTTCTCCCTCTCGGTGGTTTGCTGCTCCTATCCCTTGTTCTTCCTTCTTCGTGTTTGTCTCTTCCCTTGGCTTTTCTTTTTTTTCTTTCTTTATTTTTTCTCCTCTATTCTCCCTTGTTTTGCTTTTCTTCTTCCCTCTAATTTCTACTATTATGGTCCGTTTCTCTTCACTCCTTTCTCTCCCAAAATCCTCTTGTCTTTCTCTTTTCGTCTCTTGTTCCTTTCTCAAAAAACTGTGGCTCTCTCTCTCTCGGTCTCTCTTATTTTCTCTTTTGAAAATTCTTCCCACTTTTCTCCCCCGCCTTTTCTCTTTCCCCCCTTTTTTGTTGCACTCCCTCTGTATTTATAAGTAGAGGTAGAGCGGGCCACCATCCCTTGTTCTGTCATGGTGTAGGGCATGGTGGTATGGGGGCGGCTATTGCACAACCATCCCTGCTTCTACAAGGCATGGCTCTTTCGATGTGAGGGTGTGGTGGTGTCAGTGAAGGGACAAGTCGGGTTGTTGGTTTTTTCAGTTTTGGGAGAGAGAGAGGATAAAGAAAAACAGGAGGAAAATGTTTTTTCTTCCTCTATTCTCTGCTTGTCTAGAGAAAGAAGAAGGCTTATGGTGCCGTTCAAAATAACACCATTTTTTTATATAGTGAAATGCATGAAACACGCTGTTTCATTTAAATGAAACTTGGCGCCAAAATAGGTCTAATTTCATATCAGCCCTTTAATTTGCACGCTTTTTCACTATGGTCCTTGGTTTTGGATTTCTTTAATCAAGTCCCTAATTGGCCACTACACTTCAATATGTATGCAATTAAGCCCCTGATTTGACTAAATCAACTCTAAAAAAATTATAATTTCACCATAGAACTTTAATTTCTTTCAATTAAAACCCAAATTGAATTAAAAATCAATTTTTCTTGCGATCAAACCCTCCATAAATTTAATTAAATGTTCAATAAAATTTAATTGAGTCTATAAACATCTGATTTTGTACATTTCTTTCTCAAATAAAATTTTCTTTATCAATAGGGCTCTCACCGGTCAATGATATATTGTCAAATTTTTCTCAAAATTTGGTTGACCTAAAAATTAAACAAGACCCCAAGTCCTGTGTGTGGTTGGGCTAAATTGAGATCCCTTTCGCCGATCTCTTTTAACTAGAACCAAAATCCTGCATATGGTTGGGCTAAATTGAGATTTCTTTCGCCAATTTTTTTTACCAGAACCAAAATTCTTGTGGGTGATTAGGGTAAACTGAGACCCTTTCATCGATCCCCTTTAGCCAAAATCAAAATCTTTTGCAGTTAGGCTAAACTGAGATCCCTTCGCCGATCCTCTTTAACTATAACCAAAATCTATGTGTGGTTAGGCTAGACTGAGATCCCTTCGCCGATCCCCTCTAACCAGAACAAAGAAAATGGGAGAAGACATCAATCCTTTGGTTGTGTCACCAATCTCCTCTAACCAAAACCAAAACTCCTGTGTGTGGTTAGGATAGACTGAGATTCCTTTCACCAATCCCCTCTAACTAGAACCAAAACTCGTGTGTGGTTAGGATAAACTGTGATCCCTTCGCCGATCCCCTTTAATCAAAACCAAAATCTGTGTGTGGTTAGGTTAGACTAAGATTCCTTCATCAATCCCCTCTAACCAGAACAAGAAAAACTTGTGTGGTTAGGATAGACTAAGATTCCTTTCGTCAATCCCCTCTAACCAGAACCAAAACTCCTATGTGGTTAGAATAAACTGAGATCCTTTCGCCGATCCTCTTTAACGAGAATCAAAATCTGTGTGTGATTAGGCTAGACTGAGATCTCTTCACTGATCCCCTCTAACCAGAACCAAAACTCTTATATGGTTAGGATAAACTGAGATCCCTTCGCCGATCCCCTTTAACTAGAACCAAAATCTGTGGGTGGTTATGTTAGACTAATATCCCTGCACTGATCCCCTTTAACCAGAACCAAAACTCTTATATGGTTAGGATACACTAAGATCCCTTCACCGATCCCCTTTAACCAGAACCAAAATCTATGTGTGGTTAGGTTAGACTGAGATCCCTTCATCGATCCCCTCTAACCAGAATAAAAAAAACCTATATGGTTAGGATAGATTGAGATTCCTTTGGCCAATCCCCTCCAACCATAACCAAAACTCCTATGTGTGGTTAGGATAAACTGAGATTCCTTTCGCCAATCCCCTCTAACCAGAACCAAAACTCCTGTGAGGTTAGGATAAACTGAGATTCCTTTCACCAATCCCCTCTAACAAGAACCAAAATTGTTGTGTGGTTAGGATCTTTTGCCAATCCCCTCTAACCAGAAGCAAAACTCCTATGTGTGGTTAAGATAGATTGAGATTCTTTTCATCAATCCCCTCTAACCAGAACTAAGACTCATGTATGGTTAGGATAGATTAAGATTCCTTTCGCCAATCCCCTCTAACTAGAATCAAAACTCTTATGTGCGGTTAGGATAGACTGAGATTTCTTTCACCAATCCCCTCTAATCAGAACCAAAACTCCTGTGTGTTAGGCTAAACTTAGATCTCTTCACTGATCCCCTTTAACTGGAACCAAAGTCTGTATGTGGTTAGGCTAACCTGAGATCCCTTTCATTGATCCCCTTTAACAAAAAATGTTTCTTCTTCATGATGATAGGGTTCGAATTGAAGACTCTTCTTCATTGATCTTTTTATTTCTTTGAGATTTCCCTAATGTTAGGGTTTATCTCATCTTTCTCCTGTTTTAAGGTCCCAACCATGATTCTTCATTGTTCATCAACTCAAAGATTCTTTCTTTATCCCTAATTTTGCTGGACTATATTGAGGAATTTTCCTGTAACAAATCAACAAAATTTTTTATGTAATGCTTATGTATGCATCCTTACCTTGTTTGGAAACATGGATCCCATCACTTACCTTTAATTTTTTGAAACTCTCTCTTAATACGATCTTGTTCACATGCTCAAAATGGCATGCTGGATCCATTTATAATGATGTCTCTTCTGCCTATCACTTTTTAGGGAAGAAATCCTCGACCTTTTCCATTAGGTGACCCTTTTCCGAAAATGCATGATTTGCCATTGCTTTTTATCATGCTCTTGTCAATACTTTAATTTGTCTTTCATAAATTAAGGGCTTTTTGGTTTTTGTTTCACCACAAAAAAAGAATCCTTCATTAAAAAGAATCTTTAAAAGACTTGAATTTGTTCATGACAACTGAAACTTTTAACAACATATTGAAAACTCTTTTAAGCAATTCCCATTGAGGATTTTATCGGTTTCTAGAATACGGTTTGTTTTTTTTCCAAAGATGACCTTCTATTTAATCTTTTCAACAAGTTTTAAATACTTATTTCAAAAGGCTGTGTAGAAAAGGAAAATGTCTCATGTTAGCCCTTTTCTTGCATGGACAAAAGTGGATTATCACTTATTTGTTAAGTCCTGTGAGTTATAAGTCCATCATTTATTAACCCAAATTATGTGCGCTTAATTAGAAAGGACTTCTATAGGCTTGTAATATAGGCTACATATATAGGCTATGAAAGAAAAGGATGCTTTTAAGGCTCAACAGTGTTTAAGGGTTTAAAGACTTAAGACCACTCTTTTTCTATCTTTTGTTCTTTATAAAACTGTCTTGTAGGTTGCATTTGGAGAAGCTTGCTTAAGAATCCTTATCTCGGTCTTAAAGCATTATCAAACCATCACCTTATTTCTTTATTCCTCTTTCCCCTGTTTTTTTTATGCCCCCAAGAGTTGGGTTCTTACTTTCAAAAATCCAAGTCTTTTTTTTTCTTTTTTTATAATTTGCTCAATTTCCTTCTCCCTTTTCTTCTTATCCTTTTCTCAATTGTTGGGCTACCATTCTTTATCCCTTTCTTTTTCCTACACTTTTCTTCATCTTTTCTAACAAAAGATCTCTCATTGCCCCAGTGTGGGGTGTGGTCTTAGTCAGGTTTTCATGAAGAAAAAACTCAATTATGCTCAAATAGGGAATACAAAGGATGAAATCTTTAGAAACTACAGGGGTGACAAAGATGAACTTTTCTCATTTCAAGACACACTTATTAGGATTGATAAACCTTGTTCTTATCTTGAAAGAAAAACATGCGAGTGATTATAAAGATGATTACCTAACCATTTATCCATACAATTCAAAATGCTATCAGGGACAAGGTTTTATCTCAAGGTTAGCTTTGGGGTTTGTTTGGTTTGGTCACCTCTTAACAGGAAATGCTTAAACTTCATTTTTTAGCATTTTGTGATACATTCCTTGTAATCATGTGGAAAGCCAATTCTTCTAATATTTTTTTTGAAACTAAATAAATTAAGTGCTATGAGATCAATGTGATGAAAAAAGGGTTTTTTACACAAAGAAATCATGGCCAAACTTCACTTTATTCATTTTAGGAGAAAACTGAACACATTAGACATAATATCTCTTTACAGAGTCAGAATTCACAGGTCTAGATAGATTTTCTCTATCCATTCTAGATAACTTCAGAGCTCCTTTTGAGAAAACTTTCTTCACTATATAAGGACCTTCATAATTTGGAGCCTATTTGCTTTGATCTTCTCTTAGTAAAGACAATAGTTTTTTTAACAGTAGATCTCCTTCTTGGAACACGCGAGGTCTAACCTTCTTGTCATATGTCTTGGCCATCCTTTTCTGGTAAAGTTGATGATGATAGATTGCAGCCAATCTCTTTTCACTGATTAGGTTTAACTGTTCATATCTTACTTTGGCCCATTCAACCTCTTCTAATTTTGAATCCATCAACACCCTCAATGAAGGGATTTCTACTTTCAAAAGCATCACCATCTCCGTTCCATATACCAGAGCATACAAAGTAGTTCTTGTTGACGTTCTTACTGTAGTGCGATATGCGTGGAGAGCGAACGACAACATTTCATATCAATCCTTGTAAGTGACTGCCATTTTCTAAATAATTTTTCTTGATGTTTTTGTTGGTTGCTTTCACGACACCATTATTCATCTTGGGCCTATATGGTGAGGAATTTGAATGCTTGATTTTCCATTTGGTGCAAAGCTACATGATCATTTTGTCGTTGAAATTCTATATATTATTGGTCACTATCTTTTCTGGTGGACTATAGCGACAAATCAAGTCTTTTTTTATAAACCACTTCACCACTTTCTGTGTTATATGAGTGTATGAACTGGCCTCTACCCATTTCATAAAGTAGTCAATAGCTACGAGTATGAATCTATGCCCATTGCTAGCTTTTGGGTTAACAAGTCCAATCACATCAATCCCCCACATTGCAAATGACCATAGAGATGCTAGATTAATCAGAGGAGTTGGAGGCGTATTGACCTTATCATTATGCACTTGACATTTGTGATATTTTCTGATATATCTTTCTCAAGTGTCATCCAAAAATAACCGACCCTTTGTATTTTCCTTGCTACCATATGCCCTTTGTATTCATATATCTCCCGTAAAGCATTTTTAGCATTTGCCTCATTCAAACACCTTAACAAGGTTCCTTCAAATAATATTTTATACAGAATCTCTCCGTCTAGGTAGAAATCCATGGCCAACCTTCTTAGAGTTTTCTTATCCATCTTCGAAGCTCCCACTGGAGATTCCTGGTTTTGTACAAAAATCTTAATATTGTAGTACCAAGGCTTTTTAGCTACCTCTCCTTGAATCGAGCAACAGTAAGTTGGGTTATTTCTGATGTCTATGTGTACAGGATGTACCTTATACCCGAGAATAATCGTAGCCATAACAACAAATATGGCCAAATCATTCGCAAACTAGTTCCCTTCTCTTCCTAGATGGGTGAATCTTATCTCTTCAAATTCTTCTGACAATGCGGATAAATATTTTTAGTACAACGTCAACTTTTCATCCTTAGTTTGTCATTCTCCTTTCATATAACAGATAATCAATATTGAGTCACCATATACATCTATCTTTTTTATCTTCAGTTCTAACGCAATTTCTAAATCCAGGATACAAGCCTCATATTCAACTGTTTTATTGGTGCATTCAAAATACAATTTAACTAAAACCGGATCCTACTTCTGATCAGGAGAGATTATCACCGCGCCAACCCTATTACCCATAAACATTCACTACTCCATCAAAAAACATGGTCCACCAATTTGTCTTCTCTTCTTCTCCTGCTATTGATAATACATTTTTATTAGGGAAATCAAAATCCAATGGCTTATAATCTTCAACAGCATTATCAGCCAGGTGGTCGGCAATCGCGCTCCCTTTCACAGCTTTCCTTGTCGTATATACTATGTCATATTCTGACAACAAAACCTGTCACCTTGCAATTTGGCTTGAGAGATAAAGCTTGTATAGTATTGCTTGATTTTATTAAATGCCTCCTCACACTCCTCATTCCAAATCCCAGGATTTCTTTTCCTTAATAGCCAGAAGACAGGTTCACATGTTGTGGTTAGTTGAGTTATAAATCCAGCAATATAGTTCAATATTCCCAAGAATCCCCTCACCTCCTTCTTTTTCTTTAGGGATGACATGGATTAGATGACCTTCACTTTATTAGGATCCACCTCTATACCTTTGTCACTTACCACAAATCCTAGTAGCTTTCCAAACTTAACTCCAAACGAACATTTTGCAGGATTGAGCTTTAGTTCATACTTCCTCAAACTCTTAAATAGCCCCCTCAAAACCTTTACATGATCTTCTCCCCTCTTGGACTTGGCAATCATATCATCTACATACACCTCACTTTTTGTGTGCATCATATCATGGAACAAAATCACCATGGCTTTCTGATAGGTAGCTCCTGCATTCTTTAGACCAAATGGCATAACTTTATAGTAATAGGTTCCCTATAGTGTAACAAAAGTTATTTTTGCCCTATCTTTTGGAGTCATTTTTATTTGGTTGTATCCCGAGAAACCATCCATAAAGGAATATGCAGAACTGCATGCAACATTGTCGACCAAAACATCTATATGTGGTAGAGGAAAATCATTTTTAGGGCTAGCTTTGTTTAAATTCTAGAAGTCCACACAAACTCTAATCTTTCCTTCTTTTTTCTTGTACGACAACAATGTTGGATACCCATTGTGGATATTTAACCACTTCTAGAAAGCATGTATTCCACTGTTTTTCGAGTTCTGCCTTAACTTTGACCTAAATATCCAAGTAGGCTCTCCTCAACTTCTGCTTGACTAACTTACAACCTTCCTCTAGTGGTATCTTATGTACAATAATATTTCTATCCAAACCTGACATATCTTGGTAAGACCAAGCAAAAATATCCGCATATTCTTATAATAGGAAAATTACCTCTACTCATTCCTCAAGAGTGATTAGGGTCCCTATTTTCAACTCTCATTTAATCTAATCGCTACCCACGTTTATGGTTTCTAGTTCTTCTGTAGCTGGTTCCCAGGCTTGTTCATGTTGCTCTACTAACCTTGTAAATTCCTTAATATTGCTTTCATCCCATTTTTATTTTTCTATAGTGATCATATGTTCGTTAAAGTTTGGTCATTCATTCTTGGTGCTAAGTTTGTGTGATGTTGTGGAAGATCCACTTTCAGGGTTCTTGAAAATGGAAAGTGTTTGGTGTAAATGCACGAATAAGGAGATAAATTTGGAAAACATATGATCTCATTATTTAAAATAAAGGTGGGCTCAATGAAAATGACAAAATCTAATTGACATCATGAGCCTTGATTGTCAACCAGGGAGAATAAAGTAAATAAAAGCAATGACAAAAGCATGTTAAGGAAAACAAAGTTGGTTTACATTTTGAACACTATTAGGCTTCTTAAGTCACCTAGTTTTGAAACTTCTCACCCTCGACCAACTTTTATACAAAGGTCTTAGCAGAGAGTTCTTCCAAAGTGTGGATTGTCGGTTATGACAGTGTTTTATTTTTCTTTCCCGCTACTACCTTCATATCACCTCCTTCCACCTTATTCTTCTCTAAAGTGTTTATGCTCATATTTGACAATTCTTGACCAAGGCTTTCTGCTCCTTTATCAGGTTGCATTACATATGCAACTTTTAGGAACGACACTCTAAGGGAAGGGATTTCTACCTTTTCCTCTTCAGGCTCTCTTCCTACAATCCTAGCCATTCTTCTTTCCCTTCTTCGACCAGCAGCCCACAAATGATCTATTTTTATTCTTTCCCTTCTTCGACCAGCAGCCCACAGATGATCTATTTTTTTAGGTTTATACCCCAACCTAAATCTTTGATCAACACCTTTCATCTTTATCAAATTAACCCTTTCTAGTACCCTAGTGATAGGGTTATACTGAAATAGGATATCGCGTTCCAAGAAGCATTGAGCTGCCATCCTTGCTGCTTCTAAAATCCTTGGCCTTCTTAGTACTGTGTTCTTAGACACCCAGTCAATGTTCACAATCTCAAAAGCATAGATATTATTATCATTGTGATCCTCCGCCTCGATGAAAGGTATGGCCACATTCTTCATCATAGATATTATCTCCTTAGCTTTGATAGTTACCAACATCCCATTCATGATATACTTCAAGCATTGGTGTAATAATAAAGTTACCGCCCCAGCCGCATGAATCCAAGGTCTTTCTAACAACATACTATAGGAAGGGTGGATATCCATAACTTGAAAGCATCACCAAGAACATTTGTGGCCCCACATATTGCTCCACTTCTGAAGTCTCAATTATTGGCCTAGGTGAGCCATCATATGCTCTGGCCATCATAGTACTCGACTTCATATGAGATTTATCAATTGGCATTTCTTCCAGCATGTGCTTTGGTAACACGTTAAGAGCTAAGTCATTATTGACAAGTACCTTTCCTATGAAGTAGTCCTTGCACCTAACAGTAATGTATAAGGGCTTGTTATGTCTGATACCTTTAGCATCAAGCTCATCAGTTATGAAGTACAGGTAATTAGTCGCATGAATTCTCTTAACCAGATGCTCCATGGTTTTCTATTCAATGTCTTGGGGCATATACACCTCATTCAATACCTTTTGCAAAGCGTTTCGATGAGGCTCAGAGCTGAGTATCAAGGACATAAAGGAAATCCTTGCTGGAGTCTTTTTTAGTTGATCTATTATGCAATATTCGCTATGTTTTATCAACTTTAGAAATTCATTTGACTTCTTTTTAATTACTAGCTTATTAACTTCTAGTGCATTGTCCAGATCTACCACTTCTTTGCCTTTTTCTTTCCTCAACTCCTCGGGTATGAAGCACCGACCACTCCAAGTTAACCCACTGATCTTAAATTGGAACAACGAAAAAGGGGCTTGAATGTTGGAGGCATAACCATAATTATAAGGCATGGCATTATGATTTATTTTTGTGTAAAAAGGTTTAGCCAAGATTAACTTTGGAGGCCTATTAATTATTGGTTGGACCCTACATACTCTTGACATCTTATCTTGATCTTTCAACATACTTACCTCACGACTGCCCTCTAGGGGTTCAATCTTAAACTCTCCCTTTATCATCATTTTTACAATCCTCTCGCAAAACTCAATGCAATCCTTAATATGATGTCCCTTTCTACCATATAACTCATAATAGTCACATCCCTCCAAATGGCTTTCAACCTTTATCTTTAGAAATCCTGATTGTACCAACATGTCGTACAACTTCTTCATGGACACCTACAACATCTTGCCTTGATTCCTAACTTCTATCATACCCACTCTACTATTACTTGTGGCATGATTAGGAAATGGATTTGAGTTGATGTTAGACATGTTTTTGAAAGATATCCACCCCCTCTTGATAAGCTCTAACAATCTCCCTTTAAAGGCATAACAGGTTTTAATTCTATGCCCCGAATTACCAGCATGGTATTCGCAAGTTAATTCTGGTTTGTATCATATAGGAAAAGGTGGTTGAATTGGCGGTGAAAGGATCAGAGCTATCTATCCAATGATCAGCAATTTAACATACAAGTCTTTTAAAGGCATTGGTAGTGGAGGCAGCTGCTCTGAAATGTATCCTGCATATGACCTTTGGTGGTTGTTTTAGTTGTTTGGCTGGTGATTTATTCGATCGGTGTTAAAAGATTTGGTAAAGTTCATATTGGTGAATTGATGGGTAAATATTTGTGGGTTTTGGTAATTTATTTTTTTGCCTTTGTATCCGCATTCCAAGTTGTTAACATCACCTTTCTTTTTCCTTCCAATAAAACCTTTCTTCTCTAAAGGCTTTTCTATGCGCCCAGCTTTAATCCCTTGCTCTATTCTTTTTGTCACGCATATAACATCATAGGAATGCTGAGATGGGCTACCCTTTAAATGCTTGTAGTAGGGTGCCTTGAAGGTATTAGCGAACCAAGTCACCATCCCCGTCTCTATCAATGAGGGTTGCATATGTGTTGCCTCATCCCTCCATCTTTGCGCATAAGCCCTTACCGACTTTTCACTTCTCTTTTCCATTGACATAAAGCTCATCCGATCCAGAGCAATTTCCAAGTTAAACTTGTACTGCTTAAGAAAAGCCTCCACCAAATCCTTTCATTTCTTAATTTTAGCATTATCCAACCTCATATACCAGCTTAGTGCAGACCCTGTTACACTGTCTTGGAAAAAATAGATCAACAATTTATCATCATGGATCACCTTAGCCATTTTGTTGCAATAAGATCGAAGGTGAGTATTTGGGCATTCCGATCCAGTGTACTTTATAAACTCCAGTATCCTAAAGTCTTTTGGTACCATAATATTTGGTACCAAGCATACTTCAGAAGCATGCATGGGGTTATACAAATTGTTTCCCTCAACTACTCTTAACCTTTCATCCAAAGCGGATATCTTGTCATCGTTCATAAAACCAATGAACCTATTATTAGAAGGTCCATCCGCTGTTAAATCTATAGTGACGTGAGCTTGAGTGGGCTGGATAGGAATGGCAGGTGTAAAGTGCTGCTCTGTTACTGAATTTGCCTCCAAGTTCTAAGATACCCCAGGGACATGAGTTGGTGATGCTCTTATTGGTGGTTGGGTAGACGTTCCCTCCCTATTCTTGGCTCTTAGAAGTTGTTCGAGCAAATTAGTCATCCAAGAAACTTCATTTCTCATGGATTTCAATTCACTTTGGTAGCGAGATTCTAAGATAGCCCTCTCTTCGTTCTCCATTCTTGATCTTAGCCTAATATAGTGGACCTTGGATAGGGGACCTATGTTTCATGATCTAGAGCGCATGGAAAAATGTAAATGAATGTATGATAAAGAACAATGCATGATGTATATAAATGTGAGCTTGTTTTTTTGAAAACGATCGATGGGTATGGACTCCTTTGTCACGTTTCTTATCAGGGGTAGTTTTACTCAAGTTGTTGCTTTAGTAGACTTAACTCTACTCTATAAGAGATATTTCACAAAAGATGGGTCAAAGCCCCTTTTCATTAATAATATTAGCTAATACATCTCTTAAAAAAAGGATACAAAAGGAAAAGAGGATACAAAAAAGAAAAAAAAATACATAAATCTTCCTCTTCATCCATATTTCTAGCCACTGGCAGGAAAGTAAGGCCTCAATTCTCAATCTTTTCTAAGAAGGCATCAGTCTCAACCAAGCTTTGTCGATAATGAAAAATGTCCCTCCCTACCATTCGGGCATTGGCTTTAATAATTCATGCATGAATGACAACTTCATTCATTTGGTCATCTTTTCTATAAGCAACAAGTTGTTTCGATTCAAGGTATTGTTATTGGTGTCAATCTGTTCTTTATGTTTTTCTAAAGCTTCTAACTTTTTAGTCAACTGTTTTACCTTTTCTCATTCTCTGTCAAGTTTTACTTTCAACATCCTAATTTCATTTGTTTTAGTTGCCAAATCTGCTTTAACAACCTCCTTTTCCTTCCCTTTTCTTTCGAACTCTTGCAATTCGACTAGCCGACTTTCTAACATCATACATTTCTTGTTTAACTAATCATACTTCTTGATTTGGTCTAGCAACTCTGCTTGAATGTGCAAGAATCTATCCTGATTGTATTCAACATTTTCTTAATAGTTATTGAAGTCAACCTTTAATGCTTCTAATTCAAAGCTGCTCTACATCCAATCCAAAATCAATGTTCCCCTCTCTTTCTTAGACTCTTCCATTACAGATCCAAAATCAGTGTTCCCCTCTCTTTCTCAGACTCTTCCATTACAACCTTTCCTTTGCTCAGTTGTAGCTCCAACATCATTAGTTTTTCATATCCAGATTCGAGTTGTTCGTTTAGAAATACTCTGCTGTTGTCTCCTTCCATTATCATCATTTCTAATGATGTTTTATCTACCTTAATTTTTCCCAATTCTATTTAAAGCCTTTATAATTGCCTCATAAGGTCCTCATCATTACTAACCTTTTTTCTTTTCAATGACCTTTCATCAGAACATGGCATTCTAGGAGCGGCAGTTGAGGTCAAATTCGTTTATTTTTCATATCCTTCACTTGAGCTGGGGTCTCTCAACCTTTGAGACTCCTTTTGAATTAAAGTTAAGTGGCTCCAATCTTGTTTGATAGTTTCAAGAACTTCGAGCGGGGATTGATCCTTAAAAAATCCGAAAAATTCAGCGAGTCCCACAATTCTTAGGATGTGTTGTATGCCACCTAATTGTCTTATCACCAAGGCCGGAGCATAATGACATAACCTGTGATCCCAACTAAAGGTACCCAACATTTTTGTCCATAACTTACTAGGATATCAACCGATTTAACCCAAAGGACTTTCCAACTAAAGTTGCTACTAGGTAACTCTTGCAGTTTTTTCATCCAACCCTAATCGCCCAAACTGCCCCATTCTTCTTCTTCTACTAACTTCAAGGGTTTTTGGTTAAACCACCAAAAATTATTAAATATCAGCCTTTTAGTTTCAATATGGCTTACCATCCAGATGTATAATAACTGAGTACAACATTTCATTGTGCCTTTCTCAATCTTCCTAATCTAATATGGCAGTTATAGGGTTAACATGAGTATTTTCATATTCCACAAATGCAGCAGCAACTTCTAGACTTATAAACCTGTTAAGCTTGAAAATAATACGAGACCATATATCCCCAGAGCGATTAATATGTCTTTTTCTAGCATCCATCCATATTGTGATTTTTTTTTCTTTCTAGTTCGACCTCCAGAAATTTCCACTTTAAAGCGCTAGCATTCTTCTTTAAAAATCTGCTTATGTATGGAATTTTCAACAATTTTGATAATTCAGGAATTACCTTGTCACTTCTCAAAGGAAAATGAACCTTGTGCAGGTGTTTGGGAAACTCCACCAACATTCCATACTCTTCTACAGTGGGACCCAAATCCATATTTCCAAAGGAAAAACATCTGTAATCTAGATCCTAAAAGTTAATCAGGGCTTTGATTACTGGGTTCAATACTTCTATCTTAGTAATTTCTAATAGTTCCCATACTTCTTGAAAAATGTTGCCTCATCAATGTTTTGAATATAAACTAATATTCTCTTCATCTCATTTACCATGCAATTCAGGTCTTTGACTATTATAAGCTTCCTTGCATTACATCCAGAGTCGTCTCTCTCTGATAGTTGTGACAATTCAGAATATAGTAGTAAATTTGGTAATGATGGCTATTTTATCGTTAAAAAGACCTGAAAACCAATATGTTTTATGGTTAGGTTTATGTATTATGCAAAACATGTATAGTGGAGCATACACTCTAAAGGTCGGTTCTAATTCTTTTAAGCTTGATAAGGGTAGGTTGGCTATTTTGTCTCTAACAGGGTCTCTTGTTGTCCTAGTGATTGCCCCCGGGAAGGCAATATGGGGGCTTAGTAGGTAATGGGATGGCATATGGACCAATCATTACTAGTCTATGCACTCGACGAAGAGTTGGGGTTTACACAAACTTAAACCTTGACTAAAAGTCATAAGATAAGCTGCTAGTCCCCCACTTAACCTAAAGTTTTCTCATATAAACTCTCACATAAAAATAAATACATGAAATAGTTCTATACAATGTATGAATAAATATGTACAAAAATTAAAGTGTGTAAATAAAATAAGAATCTTAATGACAAAACATGAACAAAACAAAAAAAATCATACAAAACAATGCTTAGTCCATAAGGTCCACATCGGAGTCGTCATTTTGTCGCACATGTGCGGTGTCGTGGCGATTGCCCTCCATACTCATATAGGTGTGGTATGTATCTTGGCAGATATGAGAAGACAAGGAGTTCTTGTCTTTTATTATTGGAAAAATTGAATGGGAGTCGCCACCTAGTATTCTAGTTATTAGAAACCTTAACTGGTCTCTAGTTATTAGAAACCCTAACTGGTCTTTAGAGATCAAGTACGAAGACTGGTTGCGTGAAGGGAAGGTATTAGCACCCTGACTATGTCCTACCTAAGGTAGGCTGCATTGTTTTAACTAATAAAATCTAAAACCATGTTGTGGTTTCTTATTGTTCGGAATATGCATTACGTGTAATGTCATACCCCAGATTCTATTGGTCTGAAAAATAATTAAATATTCAGAATACACATTACATGTAATATCATACCCCAGATACTAAGAGACAAACAAAATAAAATTTTTATTGTTTTTTGAAATTTTGGTCAGTGTTCTCTTGATTTTAATAAACTGGTTATTAAAGCCAAAATGCATGCTAAACAGTTTTTTTGGTATAAAAAAAACACTATATGATCTTTTAGCTTTGAGACATTTGGCCGTATGCACAAAAACACTTTTCTCTTTTCTTATTTTTTTTGTTTGTATTTTTTTGAAATTTGATGAAAATCGGGTTTAATCTTGGATTTTGTATTTTAGCAACCTAAAAATACTGCTTGATATTAATCAAAAATAAAAAATACAAGGAAAACTTGTAAAATTCCAAAAAAAATATTTTGAATTTTTAAAAAAAAAAACTAGGCCAGACTTGGCCCAATCATCTCGAGATGGGCCTGACCCGACCCATACAAAGTGGGCTGGACTCAACCCAGCCGCATGGGCTGGGCTGATGTTCCAGCCCATAATCAATACAAGGGCTGGTTACTATGCACAAAAAAGGATTGGTTACTGTGTTGTGCACAATAACCAACTGAATATAATTAGCTAGTTAGTGTGCACAACACAGTAATTAGCTAATTAATCTTTATTTGCATGCACTAGCTAATTAATCTTCATTTACTGTAGAACGTAAACGTTCTGCATGCAAATGAAGATGAAGCTAAAAACGATTGAAACTAGAGGGGAGAAAGTTACTTGGAGCGGTGGCGATGCTAGTAGCAGTCGATGCGGTTGTTAGTGGCAGTGTACGGTGGCGGTGGCAGTGGCAATGGCAACAATGGTGGTTTTCCTTCTTTCTCTCCTGTGTAGAGACACCAATCTGTGTCTTCTCCTTCTTGGTGGTTTGTTGCTCCTGTCCCTTGTTCTTTTTTCTTCATGTTTGTCTCTTTCGTTAGCTTCTCTTTTCTTCTTTCTTTTTTTTTCTTTATTTTGTCTCCTCTGTTCTCCCCTATTTTGCTTTTCTTCTTCCCTTTAATTTCTACTATCAAGGTCCGTTTCTCTTCACTCCTTTCTCTCCCAAAATCCTTTTGTCTCTCTCTTTCCGTCTCTTGTTCCTCTCTCAAAAAATTGTGGCTCTCTCTTTTTCTTGGTTTCTCTTACTTTCTCTTTTGAAAAATCCTTCCAGCTTTTCTCACCCTTTTTTCTCCTTTTCCCCTTTTTTTGCTGCACTCCCTCTATACTTATAGGTAGAGGGAGAGCAGGCCAGCATTTATCATGGTGCAGAGCATGGTGGTATAGGGGCGGCTACTGCACGACCCCCCCCGCTT
>NW_011499866.1:1174938-1213155 GCF_000495115.2 Populus euphratica | reverse complement strand
CCGCCCCTGCTTCTATAGGGCATGACTCTTTCGGCGTAAGGGCGTGGTGGTGTTAGTGAAGGGACAAGTCGGGTCGTTGGTTTTTTGGGTTTTAGGAGAGAGAAAGGATAAAGAAAAACAAAGGGGGGGAATGCTTCTTCTTCCCCTGTTCTCTGCGTGTCCAGGGGAAAAAGAAGACTTATGGTGTCGTTCAAAACAACACCGTTTTCTTCTCTTTTTTGTTTTTATAGTGAAATGCATGGATCGACGTTGTTTTGACTATAACACATCATTTCATTTAAATGAAACTTGGTGCCAAAATAGGTCCAATTTCATATCAGCCCTTCAATTTGCACGCTTTTTCATTATGATATTTGGTTTTGGATTTCTTCAATCAAGTCCCTAATTGGTTACCAGACTTCAATAAGCATGCAATTAAGCTCCTGATTTGACCAAATCAACTCTCAAAAATTATAATTTGACCCTGGAACTTTAATTTCTTTCAATTAAAACCCAAATTGACTTAAAAATCAAATTTTCTTCCGATCAAACCCTCCATAAATTCAATTAAACCTTCAATAAAATTTAATTGAATTTATAAACATCTAATTTTGTATATTTCTTCCTCAAATAAAATTTTCTTTATCAATAGAGCTCTCACCGGTTAATGATATACTGTCAAATTTCAATATTTGTATTTTTGAACCTCCTCAACCAATTTTTGATCATTTTCTAGGCGCTTCGATATCCTCTTTTCACTACTATTATTTTTTTGATAATATTTTTTATTTAATGTTTTTTTTTATGCGAAGACCCAAAAATAGGTTTCAATAGACCAGTTAGAGTTTCTAATAACCATAATATCAGGTAGCGACTTCTTAAATAAGATTTTTTTCCCTAAAAAAATAAAATGTCAAATATCTATTCTTTTCCAATCAAGAGTTAAATTTTTAAATGATTGTTGTAATGTCTGGGTGTGACAATATGTTTTTTTTAAAAAAAATTTAATGAAAAGAAAAATAATTTATTTATATTGATAAGTTTTAGAGAAGAAAAAAATATTTTTCAAATCATTTGTGTATTGTACATTATTTTTTATGATTAAATTATAAGATGTTGTCTAACACAACATAAAGCAAAATGCTCCTTTTTTAAGGCAAAATTCTCCTTTAAATCCAACTTTTCTTTTTAAAATATTAGGTTAATTTTATATGATTTTACTTTTTTATTAAAAAATATATTAATAAAATCTAGATATTTTTTTACATTAAAAGAATTAATCGACACCATGTAGCCCGGACAATTATCTAGTTTTACCCCAATCAAAAAAGACCCGAAGTTACAGGATTTTATCAAAATTTTCTCACTTGGAAGTTCCCACAACTTCTTTTTTTTTTTTTTTTTTTAGGCTGGAGGAAGTTGCCGCATTGGAGCTGCAATTACCTCAAACGGTGTCGGTTTAGTTAAAAATCTTCTTGTACCCATCCAACCTGCCTGCAAGTACCGCTCGCTGACCACAGTATCAAACCAGACCCGGGATTTTGAAGTTTCGGTTCCTTTGAAAATTCCAATTTTCTCCTTCAAATTTTCGATTTCAGTGAGCGAAGCGGGAATTGAATTGAAATTCAACAAGCAGCAGCTCCGAATAGAACAGAAATGGATTCCGTGTCGTCGGTGAAGGAATTCATAAGAAAACAAGTCCCCGATTGGGACGACGAAATAATGGCCACAGCCCGATTCAAAGCATTTAGTGGGCAAAGATCCGATTGGGAACCCAAATACTTGTTCTGGAAAGATTTAATCCTCAAAATTGCTCGACATCTCGACCTCTTCATTATTCAACCTTCTCAGGTTCTTTCTTTATTAACTTTTTTTTTTCATTAATCAAGAGTTAATACTATTTTTTTTTATTTAAAAAATGTGAAGGTAAAGGAGGAGTGGTTCAATCGTGGAGGTTTAACGCCGTTATGCATTGATCATGTACTGGTAATTAGTCAATTAACTCCTTCGCTATTTTTTTTATACCCTAAATTACGCTTCTTATTTTATTTTAATATTGCAGTGCTTAATGTATAATGAAGGTGATATTGTGCGAAATGTGGATCTTGTAGACCCAAGTAGTGGTCGAATCTCTCAGTTATTCAGAAAAGTTAGAAATTTGATGGTCAGATCACCTGTTACTCCAGAAATAATTATGCTTGAAGATCATCTCTTTCTTACACCATTATTGAAGGTAGCTAGCTATTTATTCTTTTAACTCTCATCTGGGTTTTGGAATAAAAGCTGATTGGCACCTCTCAGCATTATTCTTGGAATTGTAAATGATGGGGTCAGAACTTTTCGTTAGCTTATGATCGTTGGCACCTTAAACTGTGCCAGAAGAGAGGGTTTTGTATGGAATTTTTGAATTTCTATATAGTGCTGATGTTTTAATAATTATTGAGAATTCTTTTTCTTGATATCTAGGATAAAACTGCTCAGATTATCAAATGCTTATCTGAAAGTCATTGGACGTCTTCGTGCATTGTTACTATGAGCAAGTTCCAGGGCATGTGTGGTCCATCTGAGGCAGCTCCTCTCTTGAGTTATCTATCCGGACTCGGGAAAGCACAATATTTCTCAATTTCTAAGGAGGTTATAGAGGTATTAAAATATGGTTTTCTTTTTACTTTTCTATAGAGATGAAATTATAAAAATATCACTTTTGTTAGTATAAACGTAGTTACATTTTAAATTTTCAATGCATAAAACAACTTTAACCCAAGGCTTGTTTCTACCTAATTATATTAGAAGAAGAATTGCTATTCATTGCATTTCAGTTAATAAAGAGAGTAATTAAATAACTTATTTGCAGGGAGTGAAAATTTCCCTTTCATCAGGATCAGTTCCCGCCATCTCAAGTCTAGATTTGGATGTCCTGCGCTTGATTTGGACAGCACAAAAGCTTGAGGACCAAATTGCCATGATTGACAGACGATATGAAATGTATTTGCTTCTCCCTTTACTTGTACACTAGTACATTTTTGCCCTAGGATTGAAGCTAGCTTGGATATAATTATTTATCCCTGATCTTAACTAATGTGGCAAAGGCCTATATTAAAGCTAAAAACTGATGACGATGTCCTGCATGTGAACTTGGACTATCATAAAATTCTGCTTCACCAATACCTTCAAGTGATTATCACACTGGTATATCATTTATTGAACAATTTGTGATGTCTAGTCCTATGCCTGTTCTTGAAAAATGTGGCCAGTTTTGTTAACAGGAAAAGTGGATGTGTCTGTTGACTGTATAGAGGCTTATGTCAGTTTTTAAGCAGCATTTTAATGTGGTAATTTAGGGCAGTTGAAACAAGTTTTCCTGTCTCACAGATTCAGTTTATTCTCTGTGCAGGTCAAGAAAATCAGCATTAGCTTCTTTAAATTCTGGAAACAAGAAAGTAGCCCTGAGGCATGCTAGAGAGATGAAGTTGGCCTCGGAGAGTAGAGAAAGGTGTACTGCACTTTTGAACAGAGTGGAGGAAGTTCTGAATGTCATCGCAAATGCTGAATCTACACAAAAGGTAAACTTTTGCAATTAGCTTCTGCTGCAACTCTGAAGTCCGAAATGTCTTGATGTCAAGTTAGTTATTTCACCTACACATTCTCCCATTTCTTTTTATTAAAAAAAACTCATTTGTCTATAAATTGTTTCTGATGACAAATCAAGTTCTATGATCTAATGAGCTGGTGAGTTCAGCTTTTGCAAATTGAAGGAGCCACCTAGCAAGGTTTCACTGCGGAAAATCATTTCGCTTTAATACTTGTCTCCTTATGCCAGGTAACTGAGGCCATCAGAATTGGAGCTGAAGCAATGAAACAAAATAAGATAACGGTAGAGGAGGTTGAACACTGTTTAGAAGAACTTGAGGAGAGTATTGATGCACAAAAACAAGTTGAAAAGGCTCTAGGTATCCTCTCTGTCTCCCCTCCCCTCTGTGCCTGGACATAAACTATGGTCAATGCCAATTGGAAATTCATTACCATTTCAGCAAATTTAGTATCTTGGATTTGTGAGAATTTTTTCTTTGTCAAATGCAGAATCAAATCCAGTCTCAGGTATTGAAGATGAAGATATAGAAGAGGAGTTAGAAAAGCTAGAGTTGGAATTAGAAAGTGAAAACCTTAAAATATCGAAAGTCGAGGTTGGCAGTACATCAGGAGAAATGGGTGCTTTGGGATCCACTGACTCGCTAACTGATGCTTTGTCGAATTTAAAGCTCCATGATGGTTCAGCTACGGAATCTGTAAGTCAGAAGTCTCCATTCCCGACGAGAACTAAAAATTCAAAGCAGGCGATGCTTGAAGCAGCATAATTAAAGGAATTCCTTACTGGAATGGTACTATGATCATCTGTACTGGCTAAATATGATGTCAAGTTTTCGGTCAGTTGATCAAGCTGTTGGGGTCATGTATATAACGATTTCACTCTCTGCATATTTTACATGTATATACACTAGAAAAATGTAAACTATCATGATGTCTAATTTGATCAGTCATAAATCCTGGTTGTCTGAAGAGTTGATGGATGTATTTGGTTTTTGATCCAGTCGGTTCATGTCCTGCCATTTCTTTTCTTATGATCTTGTAACTAGATAATTGACCCTTGGGGTCAGATTTTTCTTAAACATAAAAATATTATTCGAATATTGTTGACGTTTTAACAAATTATAAATAGATTGAAATTGAATTAATTATAAGATAAATTATTTGAGGTTTTTGTAGTTTTAGATCAAGATTCTAATGCTAATGCTGATTGAAATTAATTTATAATACAACTAATTTTGATAACAAATAAATACTTCAACTATTACTAGAAATAAAGAACTCTTTAAAAGTGATTGAGTATATGACCATCAATACTTAAGGCTAATTCAAAAGCAATTTTTAATAAAAAATTAAAAAATAACTTTCTAGATAAAGAACCAATATATATATTATAAGACTTCAGAAAAAATCTTATATTTTGAAACATTATATTTTTATCAACTTAAATATTTAACATATTATAATTGAAATTTTCATAATTATCAATCAAATACCTTTCAATCCCATTTCTACTCTCTATATTATCTTTTTCCTCTAATTTTTCTTTTTTAAATCGAGTCAAAGTATTTAACATATCATTTATCTCAATGTCATTACTAGTATCAATATCATGATGGTGTCTAGTAGATGTCCTACCAATCATACAAACTCACTAAAATATTTTTTATTATTTTTTGTTAATAATTATGCTTTTTCAACATCATATAACTCATTAAAATAAAAATTTATATATTTCAACTTGAGATGTGGATATAAGACAATAGCCACATATAATTGAAAATTTCTATTTTTTTTTCTTTTCAATATTTCTCATACTTTAACATCATGTTTTTTCTCATTCTACATGAAAGATTATCTTTGTTTCTAGATATTTATGATATATTTGTATACATGTAAATAAATTCAATAGAGAAAAAATTGATGTAACATATAATAAGTAAAAAAATTTCAATGTAACCATGTAAAAAATTATTAAAAATTTCACCAAAGATCTAGCATTTTTCTAATCCTCAAAATTAGGTGTCCTTATATATATATATATATATATATATCTTTTAATCAACCTTTATAAAATAACTCATATCCATATAATCATTTTCATCTAACTTTATAAAGATCCTCTTAAATTTTTCAGTGGTTTCTAATATCAAACAAGTTGAATTCTATTAAGTTACAATATCAAAACACATTGATTTCTTACATCATATCTTCAATTAACTCTCTGCACACAATTTAAATATATGTTATTTATATGGTAAAGATCTCACAAACCTGACTGTATTTTAAATCTTAACAACAAATACATTAATCTTTTTTAAGTCCTTGCGCACAACAAGATTTATAATATATGCATAACACCTAATATACAAATACTCATTTAACAATATAATAGCTAGTTAATCTTGTATCGTATTCTTCAAATATATAATAGTCAAATTATTAGAGTTGTGTATTGTCTTTTGCAATAATTAAAATTTTATCAATCTCTCACTTTAACAAATAATTCTCAATAATTTAACTAATTGTTTTACCTCTATGATTTCATCGTATGATTAAAATTTTGATAAAAATTTAAAATTTTTTATGTAAATTTTACTTATCATCAATCCAACTTAATCCAATAAGTTGTGAAGCATATATAATTAATATTTTAGAATGATGAAGAAATATAAGTTGTTATTAAACATATACATTGACCCCTAAAAGTTTTTCTCTATTTCTCTCTCACAACAGTAAAATGAGAAGAAATATTAAACCTAGATAAGGTAGTTATAAAATAATCTAAATCCCTAACTCTCTTTGAAAGTAAAATAAAAGGTTTGCACTTCACGTGCGCAAGCGTGGTGGTTCACGTGGCTCCATGTTTCCTCTCTGGTATGCGCCTTTTCCCTCCCCGGACACCGACCGAGTGACGAAACAAAATCACAGCCTATAAAATTCAACAATCAGACGAGGATTGATTGCCAATGAAAACACAGATTACAAACAATGATAAAGAGGATGCAGGTCCCACCATCAAAGCAATGAATGGTGTATAGAGCACGCCAAGGAATTCTCTCATTTTCAGTAGCCAATTTTCGAAACTATCCGTTTTTAAATTGGAATATATCCTTGCTGGATTCCAAAATGTCAAAAGGCTAACCCAGGTCACCTCTCTTTGTCATATCATTATCATATATTATAAACTAGGAGTTTCTTGGCTAATAATGGATGTACATGGAATATCTACGAACTTGTGGTTCATCCCAGCAAAGCATGTCAAAATGCTGACATCGCGTATAATAAAGAAATCCAGATCACAAAAAGATTGAGAAAAAAAAGAACTTTGAAATGGATTTTAACCTAAAAAATGACCTGGATAGCCTTCAACACTCCGCTATTTGTTGGCCTCCGACATACTTAGCTTTTCGGATTATATGTTGCATCAATCAGGCACAGTTATAACCCTTCAAAGCAACAATGCATGCTTACCCTTCCACAACGTCTTCTTGAGCTTTTGTCTATCAAACTTATCCGTGAGCTCTTCACACCACATACCCCACATCAAATACTCTCTTGAAGCTCTCACAAATTTTAACCTTTTCCTTCTCTTTCTATTGAGAAGTAGTGGTCTGAAAGATTAGAACCTACTATCACTTTATAATTAGTAAGCAACTTGTCAAGAAAGACTCACAGGTGCCTCCTGAAGCAACTTATAGGAACATCATCGAGTTCATTTCTAGTGAAAATGTTCTGTGCATGCAGTGACTTAGACTGTAAAATTGGACTACCCTCAATCATTCTCATGCACCGCTACGCTCTATATTTTCAGAAACGAAAATTCAGGAACATACTTTTACCATCATGGACTGTTTAACTCGACCAAAGGCAGCTTAGGAAAGAAAAAAAAAAGAGCTATCTAATCTGAGGTTGACTATTAAATGAATAATCTCAGTATGGTTTACTATATAGCTAAACGGCAACACCATGGACTTATGACAAAAATACGTGGAGGGACTTGGCTGTCACAACAATTAAAGCATGGTTCCCAGCGCAGTTATGAAATGAAAGACCAATTCCACAGAATGATGTGCAATCTTATAACCTAGAAAAAGCTTACAAGCTCAACCTCTAGGAAACTCTTAAAACCTTCGGCCTCTTCCTAATTCTGATCTCTGTACAAAGTCCCCATCTTGTAAACCATCTGCTAAAAAACCTCGTCAACTTAGAACACCCTCATTCAAGCACTCGGCTACAACATACTTCAACTGGAGCGTCTTTTCCCTTGCCAACTGCAATGAATGAATGACAGGGAAGGTTCGCATTAGCTCCGCAAGGTCTCTTTCAATTATAAACACTAACATTAGTATTTTATGGGCGTAATCCTAGATGCATGGGGACATAACCTTCGATAGGCAACTACTTGACAAATCTGTAGGTATAATTATGAACATTAAAGGTTCAACCACTAATATATTGATATTGCAAGAAGAAAACTAATTCATAAGCTTCTAGACTGTGACCCCCCACGAATGTAAACTCACACCGTTACAGATACATACAGTTAGGTGTCATACCAACGGAGGAAAAAAAAAAACAGCGACGTATCCACACAAGCAAAGGTCGTAGAACATGCAATGATACAATTATCTCGAATAATATACCCAGAACCCAGATGCTAGAAAATGCTGAGGATCATATTTCCAAAAATAGAAGCAGACTTGCCTTTTGCACAGCTGTGATTCTTCTTTGGGCATCATCTAGCTGTGTCTTCACTGCTTCTTCCGCTTGCATAAGAAGCTTCTGGTGTGATGCTTCTGCAATATGGAGATAGACAACAAATAAAACGCTAGGGTATTTCAGAGTTTCCACACGGTACATCTCCATTCAACTCTGTTTCTGTTGTGACCAGTCTGTGACTCATTAGTGTATCTAGGATGCCCTAGATCAAGCCAATGGCATTTAGATACTTCCATGTTGTGTCAAAACTTAAGTCATACCATCACAATAAATAAAAGCATTGCAGATGAAGTAACTTTATTGATGAAAAATGATAAATAAATAATGTAGGCACCTATTTACATTCCTGTGGAGGTCCAAAGCACTAAAGAGACGGAGCATATGACTGCAATTAATCTTCAACCATATAATTGCCCTGACATGTTGCTATCCCAATTCATTTACATCAAATGAAAACTTTGCAGGTCAAAAAGTAATTTACGTTGGATAAACAAGTAACCAATTAAAAATAGAAAACTTTTTAATATAAAGAAGCCAGTTAAAAATGTTTGGAAGTTGTTGATCAACTTGAAACTTCAATTATCACAGATCCACCACAAGCATCATGGCGTTCAAACTCACATGCTTGTATGTGTAACTGAAGTTAAAAGGTTTTAATAAAAATTAGGAATAATATGAAATCAATCAAACACATTTCAAAAATGTATTTATTAAAAAATTTACTAGCTATAACATTGGCTCACATACTTCGCTTTTTCACAGTTCCGTTGAAGTCAATCTGGTGCAATTCTAGTCCTTCAAGCGTGGTTTTACACTCCTGGAGATGCTGATAAATATCTTGTTTGAATTTATCATGTATCGACTTTAGTTCCTCTTCTTGTTCTGCACAGAAAAAAAAAAGGAATCAGAACACCAGCTATTAAAGCTTCAGCAGGAAGAGAAATCTCAGACAATGAATTGATTCAACATAACAGCTAGATGACCCTTAAGAAGTTAAGGCTGAGTTAGACTGATTAGAATTTATCAAATCCACAGAACCTTTTATTTAAAGAAACATATATGCCTGGTATGAGTTGCTAATACTATGTTATGTTAATAAAACAATCAGTTGTTGACAGCTTGAAGACCTTCAGATGCCAGTGGTGAAAGGGAAGGGGACGGCAGGTACCACGACACCTTCAAGAAAGAAGTCTTTCTAAATTACTTCTGTTCAGTGGGACCTTCAATGGCAGCCAATCAAGATGGAACTATAGAAGACACCTTAGTTGTAGTTTTTTCCATTCTCTACCTTTCCTACTAGTAGTAAAGAAAGTGAAATCCACCTTATTGCGGTCTGGTTCCTAAAAAAGATATTTTCCATCTCAGAGCTTTGAAATATAGGAAAGAAATACCATTCAGGCATTATTTCCAAATGAGTTGCAAATGGATCCACAGGTTCACCAATCATTGATGGTTCTAGAACCGCTAATCCTACATTACACGCAATAGGACCTAGCATGCAGTGATAAGGGAAACTAACATCAGAGACACAAGATTTCATAGAAGAAATACAAAGTCATTAAGACAGGAATTGGTCAAAAATTGGACTGTTCTTATTCTGAAGCTAGTTTGCATCCCTGGCAATATGAATGTGAGACTCGATAATTTCTTGATAAAAAAACTGTACTCGGTATGATGGTGTACCTCACCTGTCAGCTGATTGATCTTCATGTCTAATGAATGCACTAGTGATTCAAAACAGGTGGTGCTAAGCCAGGTTTGATTGCTAATAAAAGGGACTGTTGGATGTTATAAAATGTGTATTTGCACTGCAAATAGATGGCTAATGGGAGTTCAAAATATGTTGGGTGAATCCTAGAGAAGAAGAAAAATACACGATCATATTCAACAATAAAAAGTTGAAGATATGCTTTACTGCAATAACATTCTAATAAATTTAAATAGCAGCAAACATTTAAGATAAGTTCATGAAGCTGTACAGTAGCAGATGAAATTCATTACCTTCAAATCTTGACTCCAGGCGTCTCCTTTTTGATTTACTAACACTTGAAAGCTTCCCCCTGAAAACATTATTGAGATTAGACCTGATAAATGACTTTTACATTTAGAAAATCAATTAATTTCAAAAAACCTACAGATCTGTTTGGATTTGCGACTCAATATTCTTCAACTGTAGTCGTATCTCCTCTGAGACAGACATCAAAATGTCCGAGGATTTCTTTCTAGTCTCCAACTTCAATTTCTTTTTGAAGTTTTCTAAAGCTGTGGCGAACAGCATAATGGCCCTGAAACATGATTATGCCCCAAAATCATGCAAAATTAAAAACATAATGGTTTTTAATAGTTTGCATCCAATTAATTCTCATATCTGTATTAAGTACAGAAAGGAATACCTTTCCAGTTCATTCCCTTGGTTTTGTTCTGAAATCTCAGGAGTGAGCTCAGTTTCAGCAATGCCTAAGGATTTATTTTACAGAGAAAGGACAGATTAAAAAAAGTCAGATGATGGCAGTAACACCGTGGACATAGAGCAGAAAGTGTAACTATGTTATAAGAAGTGCCTGTTGGAGAGGGTGATGTGGGACTAAATTTTCTGAGTTTTTCAACATGGTGGTTTCGGAGCCTTTTAGTTGGATGAAGCATGAATTTTGATCTGTCAGCATTTGCAATTTCTGGAGAGAAGCTATCTACTTCTCTATGACCTGCACACCATGATTAAGGAGGTGAGAAAAAGAGAAAATAAAGAAAATGATATTTTTGAGAACAAAGAATGATCACCTTTAGTACTTGGTGAACATTCTACGAGAAGGATGCAAGAGGAACAAAATAGTCGTTACCCTTAACAATTGGTGAACCTTCTTCAGAGCTCTCAGAGTATCCATCTTCAGATGATGATTCAAAAAGACCACCTTCCACATCCTTTTCCCCCTTAAGAGGTGATGTTTTGCTGGGCGGGGAATCCATAATTTCTGCTGCCACGTCCTGAAGTTCAATAAGGAAACACATAGGCAAAATGAAACAAAACTTAACCTTATACATCACTAACATGATAATACTATCATATTGAAGCCCTAAAAATAGTTAAGGATACAGGCGATTCTGTTTGACTATTTGAGGCAAAACAATCTGCCTTTGAAGTCCACAAAGTCCTGAAGCTATTTATTTTTCCCACAGTAAAGTTTCTCACTGCTTGTTCAGGACTGCCAAAAACCCGTTTTATCTGGTCAAATTTTGGCATTGAGCTTGGGGGGGAGCTTAAGGTACAGGAATTGATTTTGAATGGTGGACTCTGGAAATCATTCTGAAGATCAACAGCGCTATTTGAGGAGGGAGTATCAAATTTTTCTTGTTGATCCCCATGTTCAGGTACTGCTGAGCTGCTAAAATCCTTCTGTTGACCAGTCCTGGGTGTCCATAAAGACTGGTGGGAGTCTTCGCTTGCAGATTTATGGGAATCTCTTTCTTGGTTTCTATTCTTCGGTTCAGTGTATTCTCTCTTATTCCTACAAGAACCATGAAAATTTCCCAATTTGTTGCTAAGAGAAGATGCTTTCTCAGCTGGGAAAGGTGTTTTCCTTGCAGATTGATGGGGATCTCTTTCTTTGTTTCTATTCTTTGGTTCACAGTAGTCTTTCTTATTCTGAGAACCATGGATATTTCCCATTTTATTGCTATGAGAAGACATTTTCTCAGCGGGGAGTGATATTTCACTCTTGTGACTTCCTTCCTGAATCTCATCTCCATTGTTGTCTTCACTGAAGTGAATCTTACGTGGTTTGATGCTGCAACACTTTATCTGGCCCTTCTTCCTTGTAGACATTGAAGAGCCATCATTGACAGCAACATTTTGTTTTCCAGGCAATCCTTCTTCGAAGAAGTAGACATTATTCTCTTGAATTTTTTGCCTGTGACTGGAGGATGGATCAACTTTAGTTTTCTCTGGTTTCTGTTTGGTTGAAGCTCTTTTTTGGGTCAAGGAACGAGTCACTGGTCTCTTCATAGTATGATCAGGAGTTTCAGAATCAGTTTCTATGGTATCTGAGCTCTGTCTAGGCTTGACAACTGCATCATCTGTTTGATCAAGAATTTGCTTCTGATTTAAATTATTGACACCAATCTGATGAGCCTGAGAATTAGATGGCTTACTTTTCGGTGAAGAAATATTTCCCAGTATTTCCCATAGTTTCATTTTCAAAGTTTCAGTTCTTCTCTCTTCTGTCTTATCATCAGTCACTGCTATATCTGGCATGGTGCCTTCTTTTTCAGTTGCAAATGTAAATTCCTTTTCTTCTGACTGTGAGTTTCTATACTTTCCGCCCTTCCTTTTGTAGGTGAATCCACTAAACTTCTGCTTTAAATCACCAGAATGTGAATTTGATAGTTGGTTGGCAAAAAACTCTACTGAGAGCGTTACAGGCACATTCTTTACTCTGCTAATCTTGTTTCTTCTTCCAGTAGAACTTGGTAAATTGGAAGTTTCTACAGCGTAAAGGACACCCTCAGAAGTTGGAAATTTTTGGTGAAAGGATCTTGTAGTGATCCAAGGGGAATGGACCTGCTCAGGAGCTTCAGTTTGGTTGCCTTTAGTAGCATCAAAAGCACCGTTTCCCTTATTTTTACCTTCAACTGAACTTTCTTTCTTAGAATTTACCCTTTCTGTGTTTGGTACTGCAGCTTCATTTTCCTTAGTGCCTCCAGATCCTCTCTTCCACAATGAGTCAATCAGAATTCCAATCGAAATCTTTCTAGACTGGCTAGATGGACGACAACTGCTGCCAGAGCTGCGACAGTCACTCATTTGATCCTGAAACGTGTAATTAGAAGTTGTCAAATATCTAATTTCACAAGACTTCACCAAGTGGCAACAGGTGACAGTGACATCATCTGGTCCTAGGAATTCCAATCCGATTCCCCTGAATAATGTTTGTGTATTTAAATTTAATTCAAGGGTAATTCATGACTAAGAAAATTTCACCAGCAGACCAAAGGTTCCAAATTGCACAAATAAAATTCAACCAGGACCAGCAACATGCAGCTGAACATTCAATGCAATGCAAAATTAAAATATTCATCACACAAGATTTTACAAGCAGATAATCTCATCTGTATCATAAAACAATCACTCTGCTATTTCTCTAACAAAAAATACATTTCACTATAAAAATAGACAAAAAGCTTTAGCTAATAAGCAGAAACCATGTAGAAATACTTTCCATTAGCAGTATAGTCCTAAGAGTCGCGTATTCACCACTTACATCTTGTAATTTCTGCCGTGTATCCACTTCCATCATGTTGCTTCAGCCAAAAAGGTATGAAATGTATACCGCCAGAATCTGCAGCCCAAATAACAAGCAAATTAGTCAAATAGAGAAATAATTCAGGACCAAAAAATCCATTATGAAATCGAAAGGAAAAAAAACTAGAACACCTACATCTAAGAAAATCCACTTAATCCTCCACTCAGATCAGCTGTTTACTTTGATATGAAAAATAAATACAATATTTTGCAGAAGATTGTAAGTTTCGGTTTCCTGATCAACATGAGATAGTGAAATATCAAAAGAGAAAATGAAAACAGTCCAGGAAAATTTTGAAGTGACAAATTCACTGTTCATACAAGTAGATCACAAACCATCACAAATTTCTACGGATATCTCTGAACCTGCAGATTCAACTTGATTTGTTATTCATTACATAATTTCAAGCGCACGAAATCTCGAATTGAACGAAGTTAGGTTTCGAGTTTCTGAGATTAATTACTTTATCAGAATAAATTAAAATAGTGTAATTAGAGAAAACAACTATAATCGCCGCATATTTAGAACTCAGCACAGTAGAGCAGATCATGTAGTCATGAAAAAAAAAAAGAAGCAAGATTGAGCAGTACGTGCTAAATTGAAGCATTTAATTTAAATTTTACGGTAATTAATACAAGAAGTCGCTTACGGATTATTCGGCGGTGATAATCGATGTGCTAGATTTCATCTTATGATTTTTAACATGAGAATCACAGAGAAGTGAGACGCAGTGGAGAGGTTTGGCGGAAGGAGACACAGAAGGGGGGATTGATTTCGAAACAACACTACAGTAGTGTTGCGGGTACCGAACGAGGCGGGAAATTAAAAATGTGTTAGTGATGAATCTAAAACGGCCTGCTGATTCTAACTTGTTTAGAGTGCGTATCGCGCCATGATTCTCGAATGGACAGTAATACCCCTGTATTCTTGCTTCTATTGTATATGTCAAAGTGGTAACTTAGACCTTGTATGTTGGCTGTCTTTTTTAAGTGGCTTCAATGAAAAGAAAATTTTTATAAAGTTGATTATTATTTTATATTTGATAGTGTAAAAAACAATAAAAAGATATTTTTTATTATTTAATTATATCATAAAAAATAAACTCTTAAATAAAATTTAATTATATATATATATAGACACACTAGTTAAATGTAATTATTTGACTTTTTAAAATAAAAGAATGAGATATAAAAAATTTAATGGTGGAAAAAAGATTATTGTATCGTATATTTAGTTATTTTTTTATAAAATGTAAATATACAAATAATATAAATATTTTAAATATAATATTATAGACATAAAACTTTGTTAAACATTTTTTTAAAAAAATCAACCTCAAAATAGTTTTTTTTCTTGTATTGAAAAAGATAAAATATTTAATGATAAGTAGATACAAAAATATTTTAATCAATTTTATACAAAAATATTTTAATTAATTTTTTAAATAAAATATATATTTTTTATATTGAGAGAAATATTTTGATAAGGTTACCAATTAAAGGAGAGAGGAGTATTTTCGAAATTGTTTTATAAAGATTAAAAAAAATTATAGAAAGGCAAGTTTTTTCTGGGAAATTATTTCTTTTAGAAAACTACTAACCATGAAAAAGTGAAAAAAAATAATTTTTTAAAAAATAGTTTTTTCTAGAAATAAACAAGTCCTTAACAAGGATATTTTATTCTTATATTTATTAAAAATGACTTTATATACTCCCCCACCTCTATTGTCGAGTGTTACAAATTTATTATTTTAAAAATTATGTATCTATTAAAGTCAACTTAAATAATTTTAGTTGAACTAAAAGAGCAAATAAAATATATAAATTTACTTAGAGCTTATAACCCAAGACAATTATTTTATATGTAAAATCAAAAGAGCAAATAAAATATATAAATTTACTCAGAGCTTTTCAAACAATATTTAATTGGTTTGCTTAGGCATAATATCATAACTTCAAGTTTAGTTTTATTTTTTAACTTTCATGATCTCATTGCCAAACTTATTTTCTATTTTAGCTTAAGTATATCACTAAGAAAAAGAAAAAGCATAACTAAGCTCTTTTTCATCACAAGATAAGAAAGATGAGAACATTAGAATATATCATCAAAAGTTTAATGAGAAAATATTCAACGTGAAAAGTTTATTTAAGATTATTACTATTAAAACCTTGATTAATGGAGTTTACTAAAGAATAATTGTACTCTCTTCCTAACCAAACTCTTCTCAAATTGAAACAAGAAATAAAAAATCATATTTTAGTAGAAGAAATAAACATAACAAGGCAAGGTCCTCTATTCTAACGACAATTAATAAAATCTCCTAAATATTACTGATGTCCTAGCAACTTTGAGGCATCCAAGAAAAACACTAATAGATCAATTCATGATTGACTAATGTTTCTTGAGCTCGTGACCATAACTTTGACCATCACGTTTGTTGATATTAGTTTCCGTTATAAAAAAAAATTCATGTAATATCCACCTTTTATGAAACATGACGTGAGCACAAAAAATTCTAATAAATTTTATTTATTTCACCAAGATATTGAACATGACATTGAAAACTATTATATCATGAAAGAAAAAGAAAAAGATGATGAGCTACTAAAGTTTATCTTTAATAGTTTGTAAAGAAAAAAATACAACCCAAACAGAAAAAGAAGGAGATTATTGCATCCTATAAAACATTACTTGAGATCATATGGTTTTTAAGAATTATATCTTCACTTATGTACGAGATTCTCTTGAGCTTTTCAATGAAAAAAAAATATTATCTCTCCAAGTAGTTCCATTCATTGTTCCTCATGGCTTTCCTTATTTACGCATCTCTAAAATAAAATCTTCATGCTAAATTTCTATGTCTTTAATAAAATATTTATATCTCTAAACAAAATCTTTAAATAAATAGTATGTTTAGAAACGTGCTTGAAATCATATTCTCTCAAATTTTAATTGTTTTTGCTAAAAAATATTATTTTTATGTTTTTAAATTGTTTTAATATGCTGATCTCAAAAATAATTTTTTAAAAATAAAAAAATATCATTTAAATATATTTTTTAATGAAAAATATTTTGAGTCGTAACCATTACCATAATCCCAAACGAGCCCATAATTTTTATCTTTCCAACAAAATCTTTATGGCTCTAAATAATAAGCTATCTAAACTTTCATCTTCACAATATCTTATATCTTCGTTACTCTTCCTTTGTTATTGGTGCAATTCTTGCCATTACATAACTTAAACTTAATGAGAGGAAATTTATAAGCCTTTCAAATCACACAATTCCAAAAGGAGTAACTAATGGAACAAAAAAAATAAAAAAGAAGATAGTGAAAGGAATAGCCTTGCACATTAAAAGGTCTTGTCTAAAACAAACAACTTCTATTCATTAATCATTAAGTTATAAGTTATGGACCTCAACCCAATTTTGAATCTCATTTTCAAGGAGTTTAATGGTACAACCTTTACGAACCATAATGTAATGGTACAATCTTTACGAGATTAGTGTTGTACCTAGATTTGCCATTAATAAATACAACACATATTTTATAGTTATAACACTAAATGTTTTTTTGCCAATCACCTATAAATGTCAACCTTTCCCATCAATAGTCACGATAACTAACCTTGTAGTACAATGCCTAAACAATTGTTCTTTATTATTATTTCATATGGTGCTTACAACTCTATATTTTATGAGATAATTTTATATGAATCACGTGTGTGTATATTTTGAATTATCAAATAACAACATAAGTTACATTACAATACAACATGCAATATATAACAATTACAACAATATAGACTTCTATATTTTTGTTATTATATATATATATTTTCTTTTTTTACTTTATTAATTTAAATGAGATGGTCCATCTTTATAAAAGAAACTTTTTTTTTCGTAGAAAAGCACCACAAATACATAACAATTACAACAATATAATTTCTTCTATCAATTCAAATGAGAGGGTTCGTTTTTTTTTTAAAAAACTTCTTCTTCTTTTTGATCAATTCAAATGAGAGGGTTCGTTTTTTTAAAAAAAAACTTCTTTTTTTTTTTTATAGAAAAGCAACCCAAAACACAATTATGGAAGCGTAGAAGCCTATGGAAGTTTCAATGACTTTATTATAAGTTTCCATGACTTCATTAATTATTAAAATTACAATTCAACCTATAAAATCACATGATTTTACTATCCAAAATAAGCTGAACAAGTTGAGTAAGTTAAACAATTGATCTTCGTTGAAATCATACTAAATTATCTCTTTAACTTGGTAAGGTCATTAAAATTGCAATCTCACAGGGATTTAAACGACTTTATTCTTGACACCTTGCTATTCATTAAGCATGAAGTGGATTAGCATCACTATAAATTGTGCTTAAAACATGTCTTTTTTTAAACAACAAAGTTGGCAGGGAGGAAAAGAAGGATGGAAAAAGAAAAAGAAAACTAAACTTTAATATTTTTTTAAATACTAAAATTTATTCATTAAACATGAAGTGACTTTGCATCACTATAAATTGTGCTTGTTTATCTTATTTTTTTTTTTAAATATGCTTTCAATTTATTATTCCTCCATATTTTTCAAATAAAATTTAATATTTTTCTTGCCAAAATAACTTGAAAATTGATAAAAATACACACTTTCAACATAAATGTATATATTATTTTTTATGTTTTATATATAATTTGATCTTACAATCCAAATTTCTTAACCATCCACCGATCTTATATGAAGCAACCATTTTAATAACCTCGGATTAATATAAAAATAATTAATTAAATAAGGAATCGCATTAATAAAAAACAAAAAAGACAAGTGGTTTCAGACGCCTGCGTCATCACAAGGCACAACACAACGGATTGAGACGCGGGCGTATAAGCGAAACAAAGCACTTCCAATCTTCATCTAAGATAACAACACGCTTCCGGTGGTTTCTTTGCTTGTAAAACCGCGAGCGTGCCCGCCATGACTACCTTCATTGACTTCTCTCTTCTCCGTCCGACAACGCTGTCTGTCATCCCCTCCTCATTCTCAAAATTCTCCACTCTCAGACCCTTTAAACTCCGATGCTCCCTAACCGAAGAGTCAGCTACCATTACTCCGTCGAAGCTCAACGGCGAAGCCCAGTCCAACGGCGGACATTCTGCCGCGGCGGATTGTGTCGTTGTCGGAGGAGGCATTAGTGGGCTCTGTATCGCCCAGGCTCTTGCAACCAAACACCGGGATGTTGCTCCCAATGTGATTGTCACCGAAGCCAGAGATCGCGTCGGTGGCAACATTACCACCCTGGAAAGAGATGGTTATCTATGGGAAGAGGGCCCGAACAGTTTCCAGCCTTCCGATCCTATGCTCACTATGGTGGTAAGTTCTTCAATTACCAGTCAGATTTTATTTTACCTTATTTTTCTAGTTCAATTGCAGGTAGTTTCATATATGATCAATCAATGCTTTATATAATTTGGAGTTTTAAGAGTTTATTTATTACTGAATTGGCTGGATTTGTGTGCAGGTGGATAGTGGATTAAAAGAGGATTTGGTACTAGGGGATCCAAATGCGCCCCGTTTTGTATTGTGGAATGGGAAGTTAAGGCCAGTACCTGGCAAGCCTACTGACTTGCCATTTTTCGACTTGATGAGTATTGGTGGCAAACTCAGAGCTGGATTTGGTGCTCTTGGACTTCGGCCTCCGCCACCAGTTTGTTCTCCTTTTAACTTTAATTAATTGTTATAATATGCACTTGATAAGAACATCAAATGATAGTGTAATGGTGCATATTTATGTGTACTTGTCAACGAGTCTTCTCGTAATTTTAGACTTTGACAAAGGTGACAGGGACATGAAGAATCAGTTGAAGAGTTTGTGCGGCGTAACCTCGGTGCTGAGGTTTTCGAGCGATTGATTGAGCCTTTTTGTTCAGGTGATAATTAGTGGCTTATGATGTCAACCAATGTGTATAGCTTCTAATATGATGCCCATTTCTGTTCTTTTTTAACTGTACCATGTTTAAAGCCAGCGCGTCACTTCATGGTATAATCTAGTTGATGTTAAACACATGCAGCATTGTTGATGCATGTTATTAATTAGTTTCACAATACCTTTTCCTTTATTTCTTTAGTCATCATGTATTTCTTGTATTTGTCTGCTTCAATAACGAATGACACAGAAAAATGAAACTCTTACATTTTGTCAAATTGGCTAAACTTGATTTTTCTCTGATGGTTGTATCTTTATTCTTATTAGGCCATGCAAGACAATTTATTTATTCCTTCCCACAAATATTGTGTGCATTACAATGTGGTCATCCATCTAACTCCATTGACTAAACGTTCTGGAAACCCCCAGCCAGTATTTTGTTGCATAATAGATGAACTAGATCTGTCACACACCGAATTCCTCTAATCTGTTTTTTTTTTTTTTGCCAAGAACATCTATACTACAATATGTTTTATCTTACACGGGGAGTAGTTTCTGGGTTTACTTAAAACTTTTGCAGTACACAGGTGTTTATGCGGGTGATCCTTCCAAACTAAGCATGAAAGCGGCTTTTGGAAAAGTTTGGAACCTGGAGCAAACTGGTGGTAGTATCATTGGTGGAACTTTCAAAACAATCCAGGAGAGAAGAAAAAGCCCCAAGCCACCTCGAGACCCGTAATAATATATGCTTGGACTAAATCATTTTTTATTATCTTATATTTGTTAGTTTATCCTCAGTTTCTTAACTCATAATTATCTTTCAGGCGCCTACCAACACCAAAGGGCCAAACTGTTGGATCTTTTAGAAAAGGACTTGCTATGTTGCCTGATGCAATAGCAACAAGGTGTGCCTTGCTACCGAATCTCTTTTTTTTTGAAAAGCAGACTTTCTGTTTGAAGGATACCTATTGTTCTTCACAATGAGTGAAGTTCCTCCATTGTTATTTGATTCAGTCAATGCCCTTGTGCTATTGTTTGAAATTGTCTTTTTCGTGGCCATTTTTTTTTTTTGTGTGGTTTCATGATTTTCAGGTACTAATTAGCCATGTTGATTTTGGCAGGTTGGGTAGCAATGTAAAATTATCTTGGAAGCTGGCAAGCGTTGTTAAATTGGATAGTGGTAGATATAGTTTGACATATGAAACACCTGAAGGATTAGTTTCTCTACTGAGCAAAAGCGTGGTCTTCACTATTCCATCCCACATTGCAAGCACTCTACTGCATCCGCTTTCTGTATGTTTCATTCTTGAATACTTTACCCTATTTCAAATCAATCCTTTTTGCTGCTGTTCGTTAGTGAATAATCACAATTGGTTTGTGGCCAAGTTCTTTCCATGCTAGCAGTGTTTGATTTTGTGTGCCTTTATAATTAGTGAAAGTTACAACTTGTTCTTGAAGTGAGGAAACTAATAGGGTTGAATTAGTGCATACAGGTTTCTAAGAAAATCTGTTTCGAATGTTGTTTGTATCATTCATGGATCTGACTTTCTTTTAAATTTGTTTTCTAAATTTATTGATAGATGCTAATGGCCTGTTGTGCTCTTGTGACAATGTTATTCCTAGTATTGGTTTCTACTATCCTAACATCATGCATATCTCCCCATGAGACATTCAAGAATACAAGTCATCCTATTGTAGCCCAAATGTCTTGCGGTGTCAGAAATTTATTTTTGTAAAGTATATAATCTGCTCCATGATGCCTAATTCAAATATGTGTAAATTTTTAGTAATCTGTTGTAAAAGCATTGGTGTTATCTAACCAAAATATCCAATAATAAGGCTTAATAAAATAATTGGTGTCTGGCTGTTTTAACTGACCAATGGAGGCTTTATTTGCAGTTCCTTTATTTTTTTCTTTAAAAGAGATTTCCAAAATATGCAGTTAATCCTTTCCATGTTTACTCATGGTTACAGGCTACAGCTGCAGATGCACTATCAAAATTTTATTACCCACCAGTAGCAGCAGTGTCTGTTTCATATCCAAAGGAAGCAATTAGACCAGAACGCTTAATAGATGGTGAGCTCAAGGGGTTTGGTCAGCTGCATCCACGAAGCCAAGGGGTGGAAACATTAGGTACATTTGTTTTAGTGCGAAAATTATTTGCCATTACTGTATCACAATCTTAACCCTGTCTTGCATCTAGAAGTCACCATTCAAGTTTGAAAATAATGACAAAATACTCCACAGTTTACCAAAAAAACAATGTCTAATTTTGTTTGTGAATTTTTGTGTGTTCTGCAGGAACTATATATAGCTCATCTCTTTTTCCTAATCGCGCTCCTACTGGAAGGATTTTGCTCTTGAACTACATTGGAGGAGCTACTAACCCTGGAATAGTGTCTAAGGTAAGACAGTTGTAGAAACATTTAGATTTCTGTTGTGGATGATCCTAGACTCGGATCCAAGGAGAAATATGATGGTGTGGTTGGTGATAAATTATCGACCTCATGTGCTCATGCAGAGAGTATTTTTAGCTTAGTTCTCCAGAAAGATGCTTAGTTGGATCCTAACAATTGCCTACTCAACATTGAATTCTCATATACATTTATCAGCCTTTTTTTTTTAATAAAGAAAATTGTACTCGGATGGATCAGAATGTAGGACAAGTCTTCCTCCAAAATCAGAACTACAAGGAAAAAGACGAAACAACATGGTGAAAAGAATGTCAGAAACGCCTGATAAATGAATATCACAAAAGAGAGATATCCAAATAAAGCCCTGGAAGTGGATCCAGGAACGCCTTATTAATTCTAAAAGAATGTTTCTATCCCATTACAGTTGATTAGACAGGGTTGAATTTCAAAATTATGGAATTCCTGGGTTCCACAAGAACCAATGGCTGAGAACATTGTGCCTTACCATCATAGCTTGTAATCCATTCATTTCCCATAACCAACCCAATGACCAAAGGGTATTAATCGTTCATCCATCTCTCTCAGATGGGTTTCATTTCCAACGAAGCAACTTCAGTTTGAATTTTTGTGGTTGATCTTGTCCCCCCTGGTTCATTGTAGCTATCATATCTATGCTATGGCTTGTGTACCAAAGGTCTTGTTTACTTAAATTATCTGATTTTTGGTTTATGTGTAAGCCAATTATATCTTATGGGATACTGCCGAAAGTCTCTTTTTGACAGAGTAACAGATAATCACTTCCTCTCTGAGATTCATGTTCTTCAGTCTCCTTTTCTTTTATGGGTAAATTTCTTATCATCACTTTGTCTTTGCAGACAGAGAGTGAACTTGTAGAAGCAGTTGATCGTGATTTGAGAAAGATGCTTATAAATCCTAGCGCGACAGATCCTCTTGTATTAGGGGTGAGAATATGGCCACAAGCCATTCCTCAGTTCTTGATTGGTCATTTTGACATCCTAGATGCTGCAAGAGATGCTCTCAAGGCTGAAGGGTTGCAGGGGCTGTTTCTTGGGGGGAACTATGTATCTGGTGTTGCGTTGGGCCGATGTGTAGAGGGAGCTTATGAAGTTGCTGCTGAGGTAACTGATTTCCTCTCCCAGTATGCCAACAAATAGTGTCAGATGCTGGACGATCACTACACATGTTAGTCAAGTGTTCTGGTATCCTGTAGGAATGATCAGATAAGCGATTTCTCTACGGCTGTTGCATGAAGTTTCGATTGGCTTAGTTATTCTTTGTTTAGGTCTTCTGTATGACTCTAATTTCTCAAAATCCACTTTAGGTTTTATCATTAGTGACAGTCTGTTCTCATCGCTGCACCATGTTCAGAAATGCAGTTAGCAAATGCTTAAGATTTGGGAACCCATCTTCCTGCAGCGTCAGGCTCTTAGCGATAACAATCGCAGTCACACCAGGTTTAAACAGGCATTTCTCCCACTAACGCGTGGAGGCCCACAAATGCGGCAGCTTCTGGCACTGAATGATGTGTTTTCTCCTGGACCTTAGTTGACCCGGGCCTTAATTAGAAGATTATTTTATATTATGTTTTGATTTTGTATTTTAAAAATATTTTTGAAAAAAATTTAATTTTTTTTGTTTTTGAATTAATATTTTTTAGTAATTTTAAATTATTTTGATATATTGATATTAAAAATAATTTTGTTAAAAATAAAAATATTATTTTAATATATTTATGAGAAAAAAATATTTTAAAAAATAATTACCATCATATTTTTAAATAATAGATTTTAAGCAACCACACATCTTCAAGTGACTATGACTTTCCAATAGTTTCTGTTTTTATTTTATGTTTTAAAATTATTTTTTTAAAAAAAATATTAAATTAATGTTTTTAGATATGTTTATAAGTTTAATGTGTTAGGTAAAAATTAAAATAAAATTATGAGAAATTATTATTTTAATATATTTTTAATTAAAAAAATATTTTTAAAAAAAAACTGTATGAAGAATAATATAATCGAAATCAACTAAACTCAGGGTTAGTCGAAACCAACAAGCATAGGAACCAAAATTAATTCTACGTGCTATTTTCCAAATTGTTAAGCGCAAACAGCTGACTTCATTTTCAAAAAGCAGGGCACTCGATGTTGATGAAGGGGTATTTGATTGTACGATAATGGTTTTTTTAAAATATTTTTTATTTAAAAATATATTAAAATAATATTTTTTTTAAAAAAATTATTTTTAATATTAATATATTAAAATGGTTTATTAACATAAAGTAAAGAAAAAAGATAGCATTTTTTTTATTTTTTTTAAATTGCAAAAATAAATATGCCAAAAAGAAAATTATACACGTGCTCGAACTCTATAGGAGCCCAATGTTATTAGGGTGCCGTAGTCTAGCCTGGAAACTACCCTGGCGGCTATGTTTTTCCAACTGTATCGTATTTCGAAACAAATTTGGTGAAAAAGTCATGCTATTGAAGTTGATTGGAGAAAAAGATCTGTAAAGCAGAGCTCAAACAGGGGATCCTGCCCCACCCAGGGCCTAATCCTGGAGACATGCTTGAATGGAGAATTAAAGGCCATCTGAAGTTTGACTGAATAGAATTAACATTCAAAAGGCAGACATCATGATGGAATGCATTGAAGCACACAGCTAGACGAGGAGAGAAAAATCACAGGGTTTGCTATGGGAAACCAAGGACACCGAGGCTTAGTGGTAAGGTTAGTAGCTAATGCCTTTGGGTTAAAACACAAAATACTAGTGGCATTTTAGAGACCAAAAAGTCGTTGGAGCAAGGGAAAGGTCCTATAATGTCAAATCTAAGCAACCTTGGTAGGGGTGGCGGGGGACATTTACCTATTCTTTTTCTCGCCGTTTGTTTTGTTTGAAATCCCAAGCGGAGATTTCATGTTCCCCCCTGCGTTAAAGAAGATGGAGTATGAATTTGAATCAGGGATTAGCATGTGACCCATGGATTTACACGTGAATGAGAGATTGAATTGAAGAAGAAAGGAAGAATGTAATCACTCTCGTGTCTTTCCTTCCTTTTACACCTTGTTCTTGTGTTCCCAAAATAGTTGATTACAGGTCTCCAATTTAGGACGACTAGATTGCACGTGAATGGGATAATTGCATATGCTAGCAGATTGCTTAGCATATTTGGCAGATGCAGAATAAATGGGTTTAATAGGCTCTTCCTACAATTAAGACATTTGAATATGTAATTACATATATTCTTGTGTGATTTTATATCAACAACATAAAATAGACTTGTATGTATGTGCACACACATTACAATGTATAACAAAAATATAATAAGATTGCAAATGTTTTATTTTTCCTTTTATTTTTCTTCATGGTACCACAACAGGTTAATATTTACTTGTCTTTTCATTTGGGATGGAGATCTTGGTTGTTTTTTCTTTATCAAACAATTCTAATGTCAATACAAATCAATGTTTGTGTTCAATATTGTTGAATGATTTTATCATTGTTATTTAAATTATCTTTCTTGGTTTAGGGTTGTGTCATTAGTTCTTAGAGTAAGATCTAAAATTAACTTTCATTAATAAAAGCAATGTTGTTTATGATGTCAAGTAATCTTAATATAAATCTTAGTTTTCAAATGATTAGATGATTTAATCATGGCTACTCAACACTATAAAACCTTATATTATAGAAATTTTTAGTTACTCAAAATTTATTGTTGATCTATAGGAGACAATAAAGAAGATATATGGGAATCAGAACAATGTTACATGAAACTATTCTCTTAAACAATTATATCTCTTATTTTATATATTTTTTCATTTACTTTTAAGTTGCTATCAATTAAGAAAATTACTATAATGCTAAATTGTGTTGCTATTTTTTTCTTTTCATAATATTCTGTTTCACGATCTAACCATCAAGAGATGAATGATGTGGGATTTTTTTTTTAAGGTCTTTGTTATCTTCAAATAGACTCTTGCATATCTAAACGACTTCACTTCAATATTAGTTTAGATTATGAGGGGAAAAAATAAACCATGGCATCAACATTTGATCCTCTAGAACCTATTTTATATAAATTATTCTTTTATTTGAACAATAATTCAATAAATTATCATGTTTATCATTTATCAAATCTACATGTCTACCTTTTTTTTCTACTTTTCATTCTAATAAACCATTTAACTTGATACATTCTGATGTCTAGGGTCTAATTTTAATGTCTTTTGATGGAAAAAAAAATATTTTGTTATACTTATTAATGATTATTTGTGATTTACTTGTCAATATTTTTTAAAATAAAAAAATAAAGTCACAACTATTTTTTAAAACTTTTGTAATTTAATCAAAACCCAATTCGTATCCATAATACAAACTATACAATCAAATAATGACACTGAATATATGTCACACATCATGACACAATACTTGAGCATGCATGACATTATTCATCAAACTAGCTATGTGTAAACTCCACAATATAATGGAGCAGTAGAAAGAAAAAATCAAGACATTTTAGAAAAAATAAGATCATTAATGATATAAATGATGTTTCTAAAAATTTTTGGTCATAAGAGGTACTTGCAACTAGTTACCTTATAAATCGATTACCTGGTGGAACTTTAAATTTTACCTCTCATGCTGAGTTATTAACAGAAAAAATTCTAAATTTGATGCATTTTAGAGTTTTTAAGTGTTTATGCTATCTACACATTTAACCCTCATAACAGGACAAACTAGACCATTAAGTTATCAAATATATTTTATTGGGTTATTTAGTTACCCAAAAGAGATATAAATGCTATTATCCGAACTCATAAAAGTTGTTGGTGACTAGGGATATACACTTTGATGAGAGCACTGCATATTACTTTTATTCCAGTATAATTAACAAATAGGAGTTCATATTCATTTTTTTCCACTACCACTTTTAAATGATGATACAAATCATTCAGACTTGTCATTCGACGCCATAAATATATGACATTGTATTGATTTTGATCCTTTATCATATGAAACTGTTGATAAAAATATAACAGCTACCTCTGTTAATAAATCTGAAGCTTCCTGTAGACACCATTTAATTTATAATCGATATCCACCATCTAAACTTCAGGACTTTGTCACTTACATTGTATATATCCAATAAATAATGCTTTAACTTATCATAAACTTTCTTCATCACATGTTGTCTATGTCAATGCTATATCCAAGAGGCCAGATCCTTAAAGTTTTTATGAAGCTAATCAACAAGAAAAATGGTAAAAGATAACACAACATGAACTTCAAGCTTTAAATGAAAATAACACTTGGAGTGTTGTATTTTTTCCAAAAGAGAAAAAAGGTCATGGGTTGCCGATGAATATACAAGACTAAATTTAGAGCAGATGTCACCATTAAGAGATAAAACACGATTAGTTGTATAGGGGTCCACCTAAACATTTGGTATAGATTGCTAAGAAACTTTTAAACCTGTTGTAAAAATAAATATTATCAAAATTCTGTTTTCCATTGCTATAAATCTTGGCTGGACATTATCTTAACTGGATGTCAAGAATGCCTTCTAGCATGGTGATCTTCAAGAGAATATATATATGAAGCTACCTAGACATCTAAATAATTGTGATCCTAAATTGGTTTACAGATTACATAATCCATTTATGGATTAAAACAATCTCTTTGTGCTTGGTATGCTAAACTAAAATCCATTTATGGATTAAAACAATCTCTCTATGCTTGGTATGCCAAATTATGTATAACATTTGAAGAAAATGGGTTCAAAAGAAGCAATGTTGATCATTCTCTATTTGTTCAAACAAAATGAGGTAAAAGGTTGGTGGTGTTAATTTGTATTGATGATCTCATTGACACTTATACTAATCTTGTTGTTGTTGCTAATCTTAAACTAGTTTTTCATCATAAATTTGTTATCAAAGATATTAATGTTTTCAAATACTTTCTTGGTTTAGAAATATCGACTTCACATAAAGGGCTGTTTTTAAACTAAAAAAATACATTATTGATTTGCTATAAGAGGCTGATATGCTTAACTGTAAGCATGTCATTACTCTTTTGGATAACAAATTATAAATGACCATGAAAGGTGAACTTCTTCACCAACTGCAAATTTTTCAAAGGATGGTAGGGAAACTTATTTATCTTATAAATACGCAACCCAATATAAGTCATACAATCAATCTTGTTAGCCAATCCATGCATGCTCCTATTACAAATAATATATTGATTGTTAAAAGGATTCTTCGATCCATTAAAGGGTTTATTAGACATGATTTATTCATGAAAAATAATGGTTACACTCAGGTACTTGGATATACTAATGTAGATTAGGTAGGAAACACTTTTGATCACAAATCAACCACTTGATATTGTATATTTGTTGGGAAAAATCTGGTTTCATAGAAAAGCAAAAAACAATTGGTTGTTGCTTGTTCTAGCGCAAAAGCAAAATATTGTGTTATAACATCCACTACTTCTAAACTTATATGGATGAAGACATTTCCTAAGGATTTAGGTTTTTGTTTTTGTTTTTAGCTTATGTTTTTTTACTGTAATAATCAAGTTGCCATGCAAATTGCGTCTTATCCAGTTTTCCATTAAAGAACTAAACATATTGATGTTGACTGCAATTACATTTGAGAAAAAGTTCAATCTCAAATAATGACAGCTCACTATACTTAAGAGTCAGGATCAACTTGTAGACATCTTAAGCAAGTCTTTGTCTTCAGCTAAATTCCATCAGTTACTTTCCAAGTTTTAACAATTCAAGTTTTGACAATTCAATCTTCTTGATCTAGCTAGAGAGGGAGTATTGGCAAAAGCAAAATTCTTAGTAGAAGCAAATTGACAGTTGCAAATCACTTAGGATAATTGCATAAATTAGTAGATTGCTCAACATATTTAACAAATATAGAATAAATGGATTTAATAATCTTTTTCTATAATTAAGAGATTTGAATATGTAATTACATATATTTTGGTGTGATTTTAGATCAAGAACATAAAGCAAATTTGTATATGCATAAATGCATGTGTATGTGTGTACATTACAACATATAACAAAGATATAATAAGATTGTACAAGTTTTGTTTATTTATTTATTTTTTTCCAGTACCCACAACCAAACAAACTATTATATACAACTAAAGTGTAAGGTAAACCTAATTGCAATCAAAATACAATATAATAAAAGGATATGCTATTGTAGGAGGCTGAATGGAAGCAAATTAACTTATGATAAAAGAAATAGTAAAGATACGACACAAAAGCCTAATAGGGAGGGTCAGCAAGAAGAAAAGAAAAGAAAATAAATAAATGAAAAAAAGAAGAAGAAAAGCATAGCCAAATTAGATGTGATGTTAAAGCATGCCTCTTTCTTGAAATATTTTCCTTTTTTTTTAGGACTCTATAAAAAATTAATATCTTCTTTTCTTTTTAAGAATATCTTTACTAAGATGACTGATTAACTTATGTAGAAAATACAATATAATAGATGCTTTTTATTTTTAACTTTAATTATGTTGACATTCAATTCATCATAACCCTTAATTATTTTTATATGCTATATAATTTGGTTTTTTATATTAACCAAACTTACCTACAATTACATATGACTTTAGATACCTAAATCTAAGTTTAGTATGTTCTTGTTGAGAACATTAGCTATCTTATTTAGGTTGATGTGTTCCTATCATGAACTAAAGAGCTTCTAGCTTGATAATTAGTAAAAATTAAGTTATTTCTCTTTGATGGTTTAAGTTCTCTATCTCTGATGTTTTAAGTTTATAGGTTAGCGATTGCAAACTTTAATAGCTAAATTTAGTTCAATTTTATAGTGGATTGGGTTTTTTTTTTTAATATTTTTTTAACCTAAAAAGATATCAAGATGTTAGAAAGTAAAACACCTGATTTATACGGGTTGAAACTTGAAACACTTTTTAAATACTTGATTGATGAAACATTGCATGATATTAAAAAAAAAAATGGTATTAAGACAATGATAACTAGATCGACTCATAATAACTATGATTACTATGCAAAACCCGTAATATAGGTATGAGATAATGATAAAACCATCAAACCGATAACGAAACAAAATACAAAGCTTAATTATAATAAACCAAATATTAAAGGTTAAAAGTGAAAAAAATTATTTTTTTAAAAAAAACTAGAGCAAAATTATATCAATGATCTATGCAAAGCCTTGAAATGACACAAATTTGTCATCTTAAGAAAGAAAAAAGTTAAGGCGATACTAGGATTTTCAAATAATTAAAAGAAATTTAAGACTCGAGTCGTTGAGTTGATTAAATTTAATAAGTTTGGTGTGTCTGTATGTGTAAACAACCCCAATTTAATAACATAAAAAAACACGCATATTCAGGTGAATATTCTAAACCAGGTTTAATTTTTAAAATCTCAACCTGTGAAATCTTAGACTTGGTCTTAAACAAGAAACCCAATTCCCATTCAAATTTAATTTTGAAGGATAGAAATAGAAAAAAAAATATCAATAAAAAAAATAAGGATCAAACATGAAGAAAAAAAACAAATATGAAATTACAAGAAATAAATAAACTTTATAAACCATCCCAAATAAAAATAATAAAATCAAAAGAATAAAGACCATATTTAAGAGATAAGAAACTGAAAGAGGATAAAATTGAAATTTTTTTCAATTTAAAGTGATTTTTTCAAATAAAACAATTGCAATTCAAAGAATATAAATTAAATTTGTACGAAAAAAATGAAGGTTGTTATGATTTTTTATATGGAAAGTGTACAAACAAAAGTAGAGGAGAGAGAAACAAAAAGAAAAAAAATCAAATTAATATCAAATCAAATAGAATTACTATACATATATTGTTTAAATAAAAAAAAATATCAAGATACATCAAATGACATAATATAATTTTTTTTTTACTATCAAAGTTAACTATATATGTTGGTCAAAGATTACAGAGTGGCTGATATATTAATAACTTAATTATATATATATATATATATATATATATATATATATATATATATATCAAAAGATAACATTATTCATGTGATCAAATAATTATTGTTATAAAATTATTAAATCTTGTAAACATGCTTTGAGAATTTTAATTTTAAAAGTGATAAAGTTATTATACCACGTTAAAAAAAACAATAAATACCTCTTTTCCAGTTAAGTAATATTTTGCTTTTAAAAGTATTAAAATAAATTCATTGTACCAAAAATCTAGAAAAGGACATAAATGCTTCTTAACCATTTTAAAACGATAAATAAACCATATAAAAATATAAATATATCCTTTAGGTAGTTCGATGAGCTCAATTTTTTTTTAGGGCTAAAAACACCACTATTATAATTCAGTCATTGACGCCTGTTATACAATAATTTGGCCACAGGGCTTAGATTCTGTCAATGTATTTGACTACTCAATAGTGATCAGTAGCTCAACACTTAGGGCTCACATGGCAATGGCATTCCTTTTTAAAAATAAAAAGTTTTCACAGGTGTCTCCCATATACTGTAGAACAGCTTCATTTTCCTGTGATGTACTTTGATGTTGCAACGAAATATGTGAGGTGTCATCTCTAACCTACAAAAAATACTGACTTATTATGCAATAGTAAATTATTACAAATTGTATTGTGAAAAAATATTTTTAAAAGGCATTCAAATGTAATTAAAAAAACAAAATTACTTATAATCTTAACTAAATTTATTTAAAATGTATTTTTTAAAAAACATAATAAGATACTTACTGGAAATCTATACATGTTTTTTTTAAATTAATGCTAAATATATTTAAAAAAAGCATTATGAAAATTTCATAAAATATTTATTTTCTGATTAAATTTTAGAATACATTGAGGACTAAGCTAACAATTTTTTTTTTAAAATATAAATATTTTCAGTGAATATCCAGATAACACTAAAATGTCACTTCTTTTTATATAGACAATCACCCACACAAACATTAAATATAATAGTATATGATAATGAAATATATACTAGATATTAGACAAAGTTAATGACTTAGATAATTAATGAATCTTAAGGTTCTAAATCTAAGGACATAAACTTCTTAAATTAAGTTTATTGCTGTGATGATATCTCATTAATTTCTATTTTTTAAGAATAATATCTTATAAATTTTTGGATTTTATATTCTCTTATGAATGACACATTTTTAGACAACAATAAACTTTGATATTAAATTTAGTCACCACCATCAATAAAATATATTTCGTATGCAATTGATAGTTTTACGATTGTAATTTTTGACATGTAAATTAGCAATGCAAAATATTTAACACTAATAATGTACAATTTTTTTTCTATTACAAGAATAAATATTAATTTAGTAAACAATCTCTTTTCTCAATTAAGCTTTTTTCCTTTTATAAAAACGTTTGCATGATAAATGTTAGAAAATAGGTATATTTATGATTTAAAATGTACAAATTTACTAAATAAAAAAAGAATATAAAGATTTTAATTATCAAAGCAACCTGAGAGTTTATTTCTAGTATGGTATTAAAATGTAATGATGCATCATGTTGAAGTGTGCTATCATGTCACCATACATAATAGCATATGGCCGTTTGGGATGGTTGTATAGTTTTTCATAAAGTTTTGATTTTTTTTTTAAAAAAATTTTAAATTTTTTTAAATTTTTTAATTCTAAAAATAAAAAAACATTTTAATATATTTCGTTTTTTTTTTAAAAATTTTTTAAATTTTTTAAAATTTTTTAATTCTAAAAATAAAAAAATATTTTAATATATTTCAAAACAAAAATTATTCTAAAAACCAATTACTACCAAACAAGCCGTAGTCTCACCACCACCAGTACCCTTAATTATGTAACTGTACCCAAGGCCTTCATGCGCCGCTCGATAATCTAATCCATTGAACATTGGCCTGAGATTGTGTGGCAACTTCAATGTTTTTTTTTTTTTTTTTTTGGAGAAGGGCCTCGAATGCCGATGCCTTTGTATCCTATCTGAATATCCCTAGTTTGTCTACATTCATCTCTTCAACTATCCTCAAGAGATAGTCTTCATCAACCATGCCTGCAGAGTCATCTTTCCAATGTTAAAATAGTTCTTGATATAGTCATTAAAACGCTTTGCAACACCAATATTTGTATTGCTTCGAAAATACCTAATAATTTCTAATATGATCACTACATAAAATAAAATAAAATAAAACCCCTACAATATCTTATCAATTATCTCAATTTAGGAGTCAAAATAATTATTTCTTGAATGAAAATTGTATAGAAGAATTGAATGATCGAGGTCTCTTCGCACTTCTTTTTAATTTCCCTTTCTTCTAGAGAATCATTGAGCTATAAACCAATGATGAGTTTTAGGAAAATCCGAGCAAAGAGAGTACTACAATAGGCCTATAAAGTAAAATAATTTGCGAATAAGCGACCGATATATGTAGACTTTATGCACATGAACCACATTGAATTCAAGCTCGGACAGAAATCACGACACCTTGTAAGCAGGATTCAACTTGACACGTGTAGATGCCGGCTACATGGACAACATATCAGGGCCGTGACCTGCATGAGGAGATGCCCTTCCCCACCATATTCATATTCATAAGCGTGTTATGCTCTCTATGCTATCTATATATTTGAACCTAAGGTGGCGGCTTCATTAGCTTCACATCTCAAAAAATGGGCAGAGGAGCTGCCTCTAGCTCTTCATCATCTTTCGAAAGCAGCAGCTACCCATCTGTCTCCGGCGAGTCTTCTTTCCCTCAGGTACAGAGGGACCTTAGCACAGATCTAAGGCTTGGACTGGGCATATCGACCACTCGACAGGACAACCCTTCTACACCAAGGTACATGTGTCTCTAATTAATTATTCAATAAACCAATAGCTCCCATTTGAAGAAATTTATCGGTAATCTTCTTCAATTATTAATTTTTGGTGATGTCATACGAATCAATCCAGTGAGCAACTATTGGATTGGCCGCCTATCAAGCCGTCTCCAGGGAAGGCAGTAACATCAGAAGAAAATGAGTGCAGTAGTTCCACTTTATTCGTCAAGGTGTACATGGAAGGCATTCAAATTGGAAGGAAACTGAACCTCTTAGCCCACGATGGTTACCATGACTTGATACAGAGTCTTGACCACATGTTCAACACTAGCATTCTCTGTTAAGTGTCTTCTTTTTCTGTTGATCCATTTCCATGGCAATGCAATTTTATTTTATTTTTATTAATGGAGAGTATATAATAATTAAGCTGAAGATGATTAAGCAGGCCCTGAAATGGACGTTGAACTTTCCGGGAAAAAACATGTGCTGACATATGAAGACAAAGAGGGCGATTGGTTGATTGTTGGGGATGTTCCCTGGGAGTAGGTTCCTTCGTTTTAATCTTCTTCTTTGTTTTAATCATGAACCATTCTCTGTTTACACCAAGTAGCAAGAAAGCAGCTACAAACATAAAAGCCTTAATATTAATTTATTTTCTTTAATTTGTAGGGTGTTCTTACCTTCTGTGCGGAGATTGAAGATCACCAGGGCAGACAGCCTATGATTTTGGTTCATGATTCATATGCAGTCTCCTCTTCTCCCTAGACATGCACTTGTATATGGTGAATCGAAAATAAATAGGTAGTGGACAGCTAGGTAACTACATATGAATATATTGAGGATGATAGAACAAAAGTTGGTCTTTTGTTGTAAATTAAGGATTTTCAGAGTTTATCATATTCTTTGTCAATTGATATGATACCACTTGCTACTTGCTATTATAAAATTCCATTTTGAGAAAGTATATTATTAGTATTCTTCATAGGATACACTTTCCTATTATTATGTTATAAATAGCCTAACATCAATTGTTACTTCATCGAGTTAAATTAAAACTGAGGGAAAAAATAATTAAATCTTACCGCTCTCGGCAAAACTGTCTAATCTATTAAATTCCTCGTGGAACTGGGGAGTATGATGAAATTTCTTCCATAGTTTGGCACGCCCTAAACCTTTCTTTTTTATGCAAGTAACCACATCTTGTGTGGTGCTTAGGCTAGTGGGGGCTTAAAAGAAATAGCTATTAAATTGATATAGATTCAGACTTTGATAAATATTACTAAAAAAAATATGACCACTTCATAAATCAAATCGAAGTTTGATAAGAAAATTGTGGATTAATATTAGGCTAGAGAAACTACTAATTTAACAGGTTACTAATTTATTTTGTTAAGCTTTAACTGTAGATTAGATATAAATTCTTTGAGATGTAAAAAGGTTTGGTCATTATAGAATGGACGTGGTCTAAAAAATATGGGCCTAACAGAGGCTTACACATTTGACCCATCTTTTTTTTTCCCTCTATGTATAAGAAGAGCTTTTGTTCTGAAACATTGAAATAATATATTAAAAATGTTAGTTGAGAAACAAATTTGGCACTTTCAAGTCTCCAACCTGTAACCTCTATGTTATTTCTATAATTTAACCACTAAGCTATAACACGATCTTATAACCAATCAATTAAAGAAAAATAAATCTTGTAATTAATCGATATAAAAATATATATCAACCAATTTTTGTTAATATGAACAATAAAATCAACTTTTATCATTTTAGTTGTGCGTATTCAGTGTATTTAGTTCTAAATACAATACTTGAGTAATTTAATTATGTTAAATTGGGTTTGAAATGATATACAATATAGTAGAAATAAGACAATATAATAAGATATATGAGAAATGAGACTAATTTATGTTTAGTTTAGTAAATAATAAGATAGGTTACTCGCATTATACCTTGGGTTGACCTAAATTTCTCCTAGCATAAAAAAATATTTAGGTATGATATCGTTTTCAAAGAAGGATAAGAGTCATTGATTTGACTAGATTTAATAAAATAAATTAATTTAATAATATGATTAAAAAAAATTAACAACAAATAGAGTGAGGAAATTTTTTTTTTATAATAATTAACTATAAAAAATGAGTTGACAAAATTATACTTGAAAGGAGAAAAAAGAAAAGCTCATTGGGTGCTGATCATCTCTCACCATGGATACCATCAAATAGTTCACCAAAACTCTTTTAATACCATTGTAAAACATAGCATGACAACATGAAAAGAAGCCACGTGAGTCATTAAAGCAATACTCTGAAAAGCAAACCAAATAAAATATCATAAATTGAGTATCTCAAACTTATATTTAATCATTTAATTTAATTTAATTTAATTTAAAAATAAAATTTCTTAAAAAAACTAAATGCAACAAAGAATTAAAATAAAAAAACCCGTGATGACTCAATTCATTTTTAAAAGTAATAAAAAATCCTATATTTTATAGAATAAGAAAAGATTGTAGCAACTTTAAAGGTTTTGTATTCTCCATTTTATCTCTTTAAAACAACCCTCAAGGGTTTCACAAGTTCTTCCTTAATTTTGCTATATACTAAGATGCTATAAAAAAAGAAACAACACAATTTTTCAAAGGAAAGATCTACATATTTCATTGAAATGTAATGGAGCATTAGTTAGACTAAATAGTATAACTAGGAACTTGTAACACTATTTATGAATTCTAAAACCAGTTATGAGGATGTCTTATGGCCTCATTTGAATTTGATGGTATCCTAATCTTAAATCTAGCTTAGAAAAATGGTGCGATCCCCATGGTTCATCCAATAACTCTTTTGTTATAGGTATATGAAACTTTTATTTGATAGTCTCATTATTAAGATCTAGTAGTCTACTCATATCCTCTATAACCCATCTAAATTTCTCATCGGAAGAACTGGTGAATAAAATAGGCTTTAGTTAGGTCTTATTATTTTCAAATCTAATAGTTCCTTGATAATCTTTTCAATTTCTATTTTTGTATAGTAAGTTTATCTGGTTTGGTAGCTCTACCTTAGATTGGAGTTGGGTCTTTATCCTCTATATTTGTATACTTAGCCCTCTGACCTTAATTTTTAATTATAGAATAAAACTAAACTTACAGTTAATTTTAGATTTTTGGACCTCTGACCTTTGATGTGGACTTGAAGCCTATTAAACTAAAATTCCATGGTTAAATATGAAAAGTCCTATAAAAAAGCCCTAACCTTTTTAACCATCAAATCCCCAACACCACGTCACATCTCCTTAATTGGATAACCAAGGCCTATGCTTAAAATTGAGTTGCTTAGGTTTCAATTTTAAACTTAGAATAACTCCTTTCACTTTGGATTCTAGTGTTGTGAGCTATCTTTATCTTAATTTGCTTGTGATTTTTTTCCACTTCAATCCACACCTTATTAGTAATCTTTGAGTAGATAAAGTTGTGGCTACTTTTATTATTCATAAAGATTGTAATGGATAGATTATTATTATTGATGTTAGCCTTCATGGTTCTTAGATAACATGTAGGGATATCTCAGTTTTCTCATTAACAATAAGAAGATTTTTAAATCCATTAAATCCCTAATATTGATTAAAACCTATTCGCTTTGTTTCTCCTCACATTCTTTTATCAAAAACAAATTTAGACCTCTACATTTATGTTATAAGTTCCATTCACTATTATATTTAAAGCAAATGTATTTTTTCATTTTTTTCTTAAGTTAGGCCAAGGATAACTTCTAAATGAGAAGATTAGGCCTGAGCTCTATTCTAGGCAGACCTAATTGATTGATTTTCTCAAGTGACCTATTTATATTAAGCCTCCAACTTCTTTGCATGATGAAAATATTCTCTTCATGTATTTTTGTAAGAATATAGGTTGAAATAAGGTTTTGAGGATTTAACATCCTAGCTCAACCTTAATTTCTTCCTTCAATCTCTTTTAAAAACAAACTTTAACAATAGGAGCTTGATAATCCATAAGCTTTGTGGGAAACTATCTCAATTAAGACATATAAATCTTAAATAAATGTTTTATAAGGATATGTTTTATGACAATTAAAAACAAATGGTTGCCTTTTATGCTTACCTCATTAGACCCTTCTTGTTAAAATAAAGGAAGTTCATATTTCATTAGTTTAGGATTTGCTGGTTCTCTTATACTTTAATCCTTGACCTGTGATGACCATTAATAAAGGTGATAGGCATATTAGGGGGGGTTGATAGACATGTTATAGGGGAGTTGTTGACATGTCTTTTTCTTTAGAATTTAATAATATATGATATTTGTTATACTAATTCTTATAAAACATTTTATTGTATTTTTTTATTGTATTGCTTTTATATATATATATATATATATATATATATATATATATGCGCGCG
>NW_011499866.1:1128102-1174794 GCF_000495115.2 Populus euphratica | reverse complement strand
ATATATATATATATATATGTGCGCGCACGCACGTGTGTCTTGTTGCTATTTCGTAGTAGTTATTATGTCAAATAGTTATGACTTTCAGGTTCCATCATCCATGATTCGCCATACTTTTATACCAGTTATAATTTGACTATTCACATAGTAACATATAATCAAGAAAGGAGGTGGCTTTTTAAGACTATCGTTTTGAGTTTCAAGGCTTAGATGTTAACATTCAATCGATTGCTTACATTTATCATTATTAGATTAATGTTATCCTGAATCATTTAACTTTATCATCACCTAAACTCTTTGTTTGAAAATAAAAGTGAGAGAGAAAGAGAGAGAGAGCTTGCAAGATCTTCATCTATGCTGACTGATATGTGATAACCTAGTTCATTACATATTACTTGTTTTAAAATATATTTGTTTTACTAAAAAATCACTTCTAAACATTCCTTTTGTTCTTTAAAATCCAAATCTAAATTTTAAAACTATTTATAAACAATAAAACAACATAAAATTTCATTTGAAAGTTTTTAATTTTAAAACTTCAAATCTAAATATTTTTCAATTTGAAATGTGAAATAGTAAGATTTTGGTGTTTCTGAATTCATAAATATGTTCATTTAATTGTGGTATTGGCCATAACAAGGATTAGATTATATCGCTAATAATTTCTTTCTCTCTTTTTTTCTTTTTTTTTCTTCATATCTCTTATTTTTCATGATTTTTTCTTGAATGTTTTTGATATTTATGCTTAGACAAATATGAAAATAAAAAATAATTTATGTAAAATTAATAGTTAAGCTTGATAAGTGAGGGGCATAACTTAAAGTTTTGTAAAGTTTATAAAGATAGTTTTGGAATAATATTTTATTATGTTCTATGTTTTTGTCTTCATTCCACATATGTCCTATTCAAAAACTCATTCATTTTGGTCCCTGTGATAGAGATAAAAATAAAATTTGATTCTGTTTTTATGAATCAAATATGATATCTTTATCTTGTATCTATCCTTCTTGTTTTGTATATTATTTCAAACCCAAGCTTATTGAATTTTAAATTAATGTAGTTTAAAATATAACCTAATACACCAATCTATCATTGGTAAATTATTCCACGTAAGTTGATTTTTGGTTGTCATGATTAATCCCAATTCATAAGCATTTTCCCCCTTATTTTAATCTATAAACTATTTAATCTCTAAACTCAAAATTTCAATCTATTTTCATTTAAAAACATCTTAGAAATATCAATATATCTATTTCTAACATTAAAACCCTTTAATAGGTTTGTTTGTTTTTTTTTTTTAAACAATCTGAATAAAAAACTTCACAAGTCATGTTTTTTAGTTTTTCTTATCATTTTTGAAAGACAAAATCACCTCTATTAAACTCTCATTTGAAAGCCAAATCTATTAACACAAAAGTTGATATTTTTAACGATTAGAATGTGGCTGACCAAACCCTCTCTTTTTCTTTTTAATGACTTTCTTTTTTCTCTCTCAATAAGCAAATATTAAAATGTAACAAAAATAAAGTTCAAGTACGATACATAAACATCTAAAATAGAAGAGACTAACTATGTCTAAATTGAAACTTCAAGGGCCAAATTGAAGTTTATGTACCTTTTGAATAGTGATAATGATAATGAATCTTTTTTATGTTAATTTTGATTCTTGTTCTTTTAATTTTTTAACTATAACCTAAAATTATATTTAATAATATCAACCTTTACTTTAATATTAGAATATTTTTTTGACACTTTGTATTTGCAAGAACATGAAAAGAGAAAAATAATTCAATATATAAAATCATGTTAATGTAATTTGTGGATGAAATTATAAGGAATTAAAATTCAATTATTAAAGTGTAAATAAAGAATTTCAGAGTTCAAAAAGGAAGAAAACTAGTTATGAACAATAAAATAAGTGTGAGTGATCTAAGCTTTGCTATAGTAAAAAATTGTGTTTTAGTTTATTTTGTATTGTCCATGTAATTGTGATGAAATGAACTGGTCAATTTTTTGAATTAAAATATTTTTAAATAGTTTTTCAAAATTATATAATTGGAGATGAATTATTTTTTTCTTTTAGTTTTATGTTTTATATTCATAATCTTTATTTGAGTTTTATGAAAAATATAGTAATGTGTAATATTTTAGTGTTAATGAAATTAATTTTTGTTAACTAAAAAGATTATGTTTTGATACTACCAGGCCATGGAGAAATTATTGTCGGAGATGAATTTCCAGAGATAATGGGTGCTGAGAAAGTGCTTTTTGTGGCTTCCTTTTGGCCACCTTTGCATCTTGATAATTTTTATAAGCATCTTCAAAGCACAGTTCAGTTAATTAACGATATTTTTCATATAGTCGTCAAAAAATGACCTCTTATTATGGATCATCATATGCATAATCATGATTTATTGCAAAAACTAATCATAGCAACAAGCAACCACAACAGCATTCCACTGCCCTAAACGGGAAATTTTTTTTTTTAAGTAAAGGGCTTCTGATTTTCACAATCTAAGTTAGGTCCAGTACTTATATTAAACAATGCTGCATATCTCTGAAAAAACCCAATCCGATCATTAACTCGCGCATCATTAGGTATTCCACATTCAAGACCACCGTTGATGATGTTAGTCACCAACCCGTAGCCGGCAGTCCGATTAGCTGCCACACCAGCTGCTGTCGGCTTATATTTTCCAATCATGACGTTGTGGCAAGATGGTTTTGGGCTCTGCTCAGTCATCCAAAACCATAGAGCTGTCTTGAAGGCGATTAAGGAGTTGTTCGACACTATATCTGGGTTATTAAGCCCATCAAATCCTAATGCCTTACCTGCTGGTCCATAATTGTAATTCCTGCCCAACATCATCAAAATAATTATAAGTAGCCTTGTTAATATTGAAACCAAATTGAAATCGACATGGATCCTTAATGCAATGCTTGTTTAATGAATGAATATTACCATGATAGTTGCATAGGCCCTCTTCCTTTGTAGGATTTCCCAGGGGAGCATGGCCATTGAGTGTTGCTTGAGTTACAGTAATTACTTTGTGGACTCACTTCCTCCTTGAAGCACAAACCCCATGCAAATGGTCCATCGGGTGCGGTAGGCCACCCACCTGTGGTCTCATGGGATATTTGAGCAAGAAAAGCTGCAATTTCTCGCTTCCTCTTTATAGAACTACCTGTCCTGCCAAACCGAGGAAAACATCTAGATGCTCGGATGAAGGAGATGTACGTGTAAAAATCTTTAGCAGGGCATGCGTTGTTGTCCTTATGTAGGAATATGGAATCAAAGAGGCCTTTACTAACAAGAGAAGAGATGTCATTGAATCTCCTAGCTTCAGCTTTACAGGATCCAGACGAGAGGAAGACAATGTAAAAAGTAAATGACAACAAAGTATAAGCAGAAGATGCCATTTTGTCTTTGCTAAAATGGGTTGTAAAGAGGCGAGCAAGGCTTCTTATGCATGTGTTAAGCATAGTTCTGTTTATGTTTTTTAGTTCCAAAAACTCCGTAAAGAAAGTCAGATACGTGCGATTGTTTCTCCGACGGTGCTCTGCATGTATTAATTATACATATTAAAAGATTCAAGAGATCCCTTTATCGATCGAGTGGTTTAAATTAATGGAGTTCGCAGTTGACTAACTAGATATCACATTCTCCCATTAACGATCTCCTCTATAGTCTTTACCTAAGCGGAAATGTCGAAACCAAGCACAATAGTTTATTTTTAGTCGCTACTGAAACCCAGCTTGTCACTTCTTAATGCCATCCAATTGCAGCGAGTCGTTTAATGCTTAATTATAGACGTTGATTTCTGACTGAGCAGTTTCTTCCCACAGGCCACAGAGCACCACTTTAGGCTCGGAGGTCAAACAAAGAGCATGTGATGTGGGTTCTTATTGCAAATTAATGCCTACGTTAACGGACCCTCTTTTTGGGTGCATCAGCACCATGCTCTCCGGGTTCAACTAGCATTTACTATTGGTCTTAAGAATCTCTGCTAACATAAAATACATTGTTCCCAAGGCAACGCTCATCTCTCTAGTGGGTATTGGGCTGTTAGCTGTTAATAATTAATACAATAAGCCCATCCTAAAAATATTCCCGGCCTCTTAAAAGTGAATCAACATATGTCATTAGTATTCCTGTTATGAGCAAAAATATATATGCAACTATTGTATGGTTTAATGGATTAGGTTTTAGATTTATTTTTTTAAAATTACTACTTCGAGTCTTATAAATTTTAAGGCTATTAGAGGCTTATATCATTGTTAATTTCAAGACTTGTGAAATTAGTTAAGATATACGCAAATTAACTCAGACATCTACGTTAATATATATATATATATATAAGAAGTCATAGTGTGAAAATGAAATAGGGCTCGATAAAAAGCTTTGACCCCGTCTGATCAATGCGACAATTATGGGCAACTAGTCAAGGCATTGTCACACCTGAATATCACGACAACTAATTAAAAAATATCTCGATTGAAAAAATAATAGATATCTGGTATTTTGTTCTTTTAAAGGAAAAGATCTTGTTGAAGGAGTCGCCACTTAATATTATGGTCACTAAAAATCCTAAATGATCAACAGAGATTCTATGGTACAAGACTGATTACGCAAAAGGAAAGATGCTCTCACCCCTTAAACGTTCTACCTAAGACAGACTACATTGTTGGTTTTATCTAAAATTGCTAAGGATTTATTCTTTTATTCTTTTATTTTTTTTTATTTTTTTCATGTTCCTGACTCTGGTAAAGTAAACAATTCCTACGAATATTTTCAACTTTAACGTTGATAAATATCGCACAAATCTAAAAAATATGATACTTTTGACACTAGCGTTAGTGAATATTTTCGCAAAAACTGAATTTGAAGAAGAAATTTTCTATGTTATTTTTTCTTGTTTATCCTTTATTATTATTTGCTCTTTTTAGATGGAAATTAAAAAAAATACATTTCACGGTAGATTTGCATTTAACAATAATAGGCCATAAATTAAGTACATAACTTGAAAAAAAATACAAAACACAAAGAAAAAAAAAATCAAAGATCCCTAAATATTTTTAGAATTTTTTTGATGTCAAAAAGGGACTCACTTGGTCAAATATCAAATTTAAATGGACATAAAAATTATGGTCAAGGCATAAAGACGTGTTTTGCAAACACACCTTGAATAAATATAATTTGGATCGGTCGTGCCTAAAGCTCAAATCCGGCCCACTAATTATCTTTGCACTATTTTCTTGCAACAATTACATAGAAGTATAGAGAAAAAGAAGACTTTACCTGGTGAAGCTAAAAGCGAAGATAATAGTGCAGGCACTGATTGAAGAATGCTTTCTTCCTCCTTTTTTCAGTCTCTCCTCCTTCTGTTCTTGTGTTTTTTTCCTCTCTTGTAATGGCCTTCTCTTGGAGTTTTTTTTGGTGTTTATTCTCCTATAGGTTTTTTTTTTTTATCTTATCTCCTCTTAGGGGTTTTTCATGATGGCCTCCTCTTAATTTTTTTTTTGTTTGGTGATGGCCTTTCTCGAAGTTTCTTTTGATTGTCCCTCATTTTTGCATACACTAAGGTCTGTATTTATAGTGTTAGAGTCCTTTCACGTGTAAGAAACAAAGTTTCAATCAAATTCATTCTCTTTTTTGAAGTTTGAATTTGATTAAAAATCAAATTTGAAAACAGATAACTATCATTATTTTAAAAATAAGGATTATCTTGAAGATATGGATTATTTTAAAGATACGAATAGAATGACAAAAGTATATTATAGTTTTTAATTTTTACGCAAGTTGATAAATCATACTTCTCATCAACATAAATTTATTATCTTTTAATTTTATATTTTAAACCCTATAAAATTAAATTAAAAAGTTAATAGGTTAAAATTGGGCTATAATAGGTATCATAATGGGCTTAGACTTATCTCAAAAATCCATGGGCTAGAGGGATATTTCCATGATTTATCTTTTCATTTATATATTTATTTTTTTGAAAAAGGATGATTTTCATTTAAATTGACATATTTCACCATTTGGAGGCAAGGGCATTGAGTTATTTTGAAATGAAGAATAACATTTTGAGTTATTTTAAGGAATCAAAGGGCGTGGGTAGACACACACAATTTAAATTAATTTATTTTAAGAATTGAATTTGAAATAAAATTTATTATCTAAAAGTTATACGAAAATAAATCAAAAGTTAACCCCTTTAATTTACAATTTCATAGTACAGTAACTTAATATTAAAACTAACTTTTCTAAAATACCAAATCTACTCATTTTTTTTCTAGAGATTTTTAAAGAAATAAGATGACAGTGATAAAAATAAAATAAAAAATAAAATAAAATGAATTTAATTCTATCTTTTTCAAACATATAAATTCAATTTTTATTTATTTATTAAATTTAAATTAAAAAATATAATTAAATACAATTATAATTAAGAATTAATTCCAAACAGGCTGTTATAGTGTACCATTAGACGCATTCTTTGACATTTATGAACCATGCATAATAGAGTTGGATGTGTACAAAAGAAATAACTCGGTCAGGGATTTATGCATAAATATCATTTTAACGAAATGTATTTGATTGTGTAGTACTGTAGTAGATTCCATTATTATCACCAGTTGTTATGGTGAGTGCTTATAACAGGTTAATTTTATCAACATAATCGGGTTCATGTAATCAATTTTTGGGAATAAATTGCTTTGATTCACTGCATATTGAACGTAAAAGAATAAAGGGTATCGAGGCGATCTGAAGCATGAAAAAGAAAAGAAAGGAAGAGAGGATTAGAAAACAATGCTAATTCCTTCCTTCTTGTAAACTATCCAAAAACTCTTTTTTTTTTTGTTTTTTTTGAGAAATACAATTGTTTTTTCTCAAGAAATAAAATAAGATAAATTCACTCATTAAATAAATAAATATAAATTATTTCTTACTACATGAAAATCTATTATATCTTGATAAATATGATTTATCTATGAGAAATCAAGTCGTTTGAAGATTTCCTTTGTACCTATATATTTGTTTAGCTAGGGCCAGCCATTCCACAGATTTTTCACAAAGAAGTTTCCGTGTCAAGACCGCCAAGTGAGATATGGAAACGCAGAGGATCCCATCAATTCACAGGCTGCAAGGGTGGCTGTTAAAAGAAAAGACCGTAAAGAGCAGGTTTATGCGTAGATCAAGTCACCGATGAGGAGAGGGAGGTCTTCTCCGGGTGGTCCTCCCTGAAAAAAAGTGGTATAAGCTGCTAAATGACAATGAGGGAGGGGCGGGCGGCCTCTTTTGACAATTCGCTTACAATCCCTTGGATGCATGAGGTCCTTCCGTCCCAATCCAAAACCATTATTCTTCAACGTCTTTTCTAAGCTAAAACAACCCAACTGTCTTGTGTTTAAATGCTTGAGTTAATCACTTTGAAAAGATGTTGCTAATCCCACAAGTCGATCTAGAACAAAAGTAACGCTGACTTAAAAATATTCTTTCTAGGCATATAACTTTCAGAGAGTGATTACTCTTTATTATTCAAATGTGTACCAAAAAAATTTTTAAACAAAATAAGTTGTTTTTTTAGTAATGGTAGTAACATGAGAGTTTTAATAATATATAATATTAATAGTGATAAATGTCTTTGTCTAATAACCATAATTGTTGTGATGATAATAATGATAATAAAATGAATATTATTTTGATTATTAAAATTTTATAATAAGATTATAATAAAATAATAATTATAATAATATTAAGATTATGGTTGTGATAATATGGTCGGTAATAGTAGGGTGAGGATAGATAATAATGATTGTTGTTGTAATAATGATGTTGATAACAATAGTTAAAGTAATTAAATGACTTTCTCATGTAAATTAACAGTGTAAGGAAATACTTTTAGAAAGTGAATACTTTTTACTATTCAAATGTAACAAAAAATATTTATATATAAAATAAGTTGTTTTTTAAGTGATGGTAGTAAGATGGGAGTTATAATATTTATAATAAAAATAATAATGATAATAATGGTAATTACAATAATAATATATAATATTGATAGTGATTAAAGTCTTCATACAATAACAATTATTGTAGACGTAGTTGTGGTGATAATAACTAATTACAATGATAATAAAATGACTATTGTCTCAATTATTTAAAGATTTATAATATAATTATGATAAAATAATAATTATATTAATATTAAAATTGTGGTTGTAATAATATGGTCGGTGATGGTAGAGTGAGAGCAGGTAATAGTGATTTTTGTTGTAATATTAGTAGTAATATTTATAGGTAAAAGCAATTAAGCGTGATTAATAGTATCAATAAAATATTTTTTTCTTTTTCAATAAGTTAAATGTTTTTTTTTAAATTCGTACTATTTAGAATTAATTATAAATTGGTGATGGCTATTTTTTCATTAAGTTGAAATGATTCTGTTGAAATTTCATAGCACTTGAAATTTTAAGTTATGGCCACGGGGTTTGTAGAGTAAACCTCACCCTAATATCCGATTCCACACACATAAATTAACCAGGAAAAGGACAAAATAGCCCCATTGAAATTCAATCAAACAAGAAGAAATTTAAGAGAGGCTTTAATATAAAGTCTACAACCTTGAAAATGAGAATGCCACTTGACATCCTCCTCTCGGCTCTCCCATTCCATCGTTTTTCTATTCAAATTTTAGAGGTGCAGGGACGGTAATAAATATTGAATTATAAAGTTTTTTTATGTGAAAATAAAATAAATTATTATTTTTATTATTATTATTTTGCTTTTAATGCATCAAAATGATTAAAATACATAAAATAATAATTTCAAATAAAAAAATAAAATTTTTAAAAAAACATTATCTAATCACGGTACCAAACATCTTTGAAAAAGAATGATTTATTTGCTAGTCGACGTCACTTGAATTTAGATTTTTTTGTAAATTTAAGACTTTAAAACTCAATTTTTTTATTTAAAATTATTTTTTTATTTTTTTATATTTTTAAATCATTTTAATATGTAGATGTAAAAAATAATTTTTTAAAAATTAAAAAAATATTTTAATATATTTTTAAACAAAAATTATTTTAAAAAATAATCATTACCACCATCTCAATATCTCCTTAACCTAGCCCACTTAATTTGAAAAGTTTGAAATTTGGAATTTACCTTAGGTTGCTACTTTAAATCAATTCATACTTTTGACTTAGTATAACCCAACTAAACCTAAGCATGTATCGGGTCTCATTACTTAGCCAACAAGAAACTTCATATCTTCATCTTCCCTAATTTGAACAATCAATAAAAAATTTAAACCCAAACATCGGCAATCAATAAAGAGTAAAAACAACACCCACAACTGCCGCAGATTGTAAAATGAATAACCTAATCGGATCGCACAACTCAGTAAATCACCCCTATTCGAACCCTTCACCACCCTTAAACTCCACGACACCAGTCCTCACAAACCCCAACGCAGAGCCCATAATCGTTGGTGGTCGAATGAAACCGAAGCCACGAACAAATTTATAGTCAAATATCAATTACTAAACAAATTTCTTTTGGTGGGAAAGGATTTTAGTTCTAAGAGAATCTCTGTAATCTTACAATTGCCATTTTTAATTATTAGTATGTTGACAAACTGAGAATTTTCTGAAGATGCGATGAAACAAGAGGAATAAAGGGTATGTTTCCGTTATGAGAAAGATGATGAAAGCGTTGGGTTTGGGGTTTCTCATATGTTTTAGGTTTTTCCAAGGTCACAGAGGATGTGTTGACTCGTTAAAAGAGAAGGAACACAAAGTATATCGACAAGAGCAATTGAAAAAATATTAAAGATGATCAAGGGGTGATGGCATATTGTAGAATTTAAAATAAAAATAAAAATGAAAATGAAAATGAAAAATAGAATTGACGTGGAACTAAATGCTGAGAAACAAAAAGGAGACAGGCAAGGTGATTTAACCTAAGACTTGCATAAATAACATTTTAAAGGAAATACGAGCTATCTAGCTATTTCACCCTTGTTCTATGGTGGGTTAAATAAATTTTTATTTCAATATAAAAAATAAAGATAATAGTAGTTTATACATGTTTTTTTAGATAAATAAATCCTAATCATAAATTTAAAAGCTTATGTAAATATTTAATTAAATAAATCAGAAAAAAATTAGAAAACTTGATTTCTAACTAAACAAAATATATTTTATTTAACTATATGATAAGAAAAATACACACTAGCAAAACTATGAAACAAAAAAATATTAGAATATTTGTTTGAGATTGTTATAAATATACAAGTACCAAATTGAGATAAATTGCGTTGCCCAACTAAAAATCAACAAAATATAAAAGCATGAAAATATTCAATTGTGAATAATCAAATTGAAAAAAAACTAATAAAAATAAGAAAATAAAGCCACAGGCGCTCGTGGACCTGAGGTAGCCCACACATCTACACATGTTTATCTCTTTTGTTTTTTATGGGGTGAACAACAATTTCTTTTGAAAAAACATAGTAGATAACATGTCACGTGTTGAGACAAATAACACATTATTTGCTCTGTTTATATTGGAGCAACCAAATGTTGCTAGGAAGTCGAGACGAGGACGTTTTATATCTAAAAGATTCAATTTCAAGTTTTTTTTAACCAAAAACACTTGAAACACTCTAAACACCTAAATAAACTCGCTCAAACCTTCAAATAACCCAAAAAAGATCCAAAAATAACTAATCAACCTGTCATCCAAGAACTTTTCCAAGTTCATATCTAATTTTTCAAGTTATTTGAAGGTGAAATAAAAACCTTACTGAAGCTCTTGTCATTGAGTGGAACATGTAGATACCAAGATTAATCATTTTGGTGGTTGTAATCATTGTTAATTGATATATATTTTTTTTAGTGAAATCTAGTGACTTTCTATCTCTTACCTCAAACTAGAGAAAAAAAGAAAAAGAAAAATGAAGTTTTAGACAAAAAATAAACTTTGAAAAACATTAAAGGGATGAAAAATAGGTTTGTTGCAAATTAAGAGGATCAAAGTAATCTTTTTTAGTCAATTTTAAAATAACCATCTATTTTCTCATTCTTTTCATATTGGTCTCCTGTCTTTCAATTCTACTATTCTTTAAAAAATTAGAAGCATTTGACTTTTAATTTGATCATAAAAGAATGCAATTGATGAGAAAAAAGTTTAATCATTAAAATGAAAAAAATTATTGTGGGAATAACAATGAATTGCGAGGAAAGTTACAGTAATATGAAGAACAATATTTTCCTATACCTTTTAGTATTTTATTAATATTAGGATTTTTAGTTAAGAGATAATTATAATTTCCTTGAAATTATTATGAAAATCTCAAAATTAACCCTTGTATGTATTAAGAAAGAAAGAAAGAAAGAGTTTGAGGGGTTTTAAGAAATAATGAAAATTAAAAAAATGCCCAATCATTAGATGTTCAAGAATTAATATTAAGAAATTAAAAAAAAAACAATTTAAAAGAAAAAGAATATGCTCAAAGATGTGGGAAATAAATATTATTTACCAATCATTATTCCAAACCTTTATTTTTCCTTTTTAAAATTAGCCCTCACTCTTATAATTTTTACATATTTTACTTCACCAATATGACCTGGGAATCCAAGTTCTTTTTCGAATCATTTGCTAGTTTAGGTCTGACAACTACAGTAAATATAACTATATTTTGTATGAAAACATCAACACCCTAGGGTTGGCTATTAAAGAGAGAAAAAACAAGCAAAGTTGGCGTGGAAAGAAAAAGAAAAAGAAAAAGGAAAAACCTCTCTTTGTTAGTTTATATATGATTAGGAACAACAATGAATTTACATCACTTCAACAGTTCAACTCCTTTACACAATTGAATTGCTCAAACACCATGCTCCATGACATTACCTTGACTTTCTTAATTGTTAAATTAATAGTATTTAACTAGCTATCATCCCGTTTTATGAAAAAAAATTTATTTATTTTTTTTTCATAAAAAAATTATGCTTATGTTTTGCAAAGGCGTTTCAAAGAAATAAAGATAAATTTATAACTCGGGTCATAAGTTTAACTGAATTAAATGGGTTAATAGGTAATGACAATAGATAAACCAAATAAAAAAAATAATTACAATAACCTAATACAAATATTTTTCTCAATAAAAAATGAATGATATAAGTTAATTTTCAGTTTATTAAATACAAAAATAAAAAAATTAAATAAAAAAATGATCTAAAAAACTAGTTTGAGTCAACAACCTTAGCTAGTATTAAAAATTTGTAACCTTCTTAATCAAGGTCAAGCTAATTTAGATCGTGCTATCAAATCAATGATCTAGATTATAAAATTATGATAACCATTAACAAAAAAAAATTCAATGTCAAATTATGTTAAATTTTCAAATATGTAACGCAGATCATTAGATTGAAAACACTATATATAAAGAAAATCATGAAAATTAATTTTAAATAATTTAAATGTTGGAAGATTAAATTCAAAAGAGAATTTTAATTATATAAAAAAAGAATCAAAATAAAAAATAAGGATAACAAAAAGAGAATTAGCTAGGGAATGTATTTCTAGCCGACCTTTCCAAATTGCCTTAGCTTTCTCACCTTTCATCTTCTTATTTCTAAGCTTTCCATATTCTTATACTTCTTAGACATGATGCAAATAAAACACAGTTCTCTGCAAAGTATAAGAATTTGAACAAAGCTTCTCTATCTGCACTGGACTTTTTTCAGCAGCATTGTCAAACAAATCATTTGATACTGCAATTATCATATCATTTATTTCTTGTACATTTTTAGTAGCTTCTGGGAAAAGTCTTGGTTATAGTGATTTAGGAGTAAGGCGGATGAAGATGAGAACACAGTATAATATTGCCTAAACCTTGAGTCTATGACCGTAGTTTGAACACAACTCAGGTGGCATATAAATCTTCTCTGGCCTTACAAAACTATTTCGATATGCAATGGACAAAATCTTAGAAAGTGTGCAAGCCCTTGGTACTGCTCGATAACAATTTTCTTCACTGTTATGAAACTTGGAAACTATGGAATCACTTCATTGTCTGGATAGGCTTGCAATGGTGCATGTCAAGATCTTTGGAATCTCTTATGATGCAATGAAAGATCCTAATCACAGGCAGGTTTCAAAGAAAAGCTTTTTCTGCTTTGACTTAAGGCATTTTGTGCCGTGTTTGGTTGGAAAGAAATCTTTTGATTTTCCATGACGAGCAACCAGATTTAAGCAGAATTTTCCAACTAATCTTACACCGCCTAGTTCTATGGTTGAAATCCACTGATAGGAATTTTTCTTACACGGACTTAGTTTTGTTTTGAAATTCAAAAGGTTTGTTGAACTGGATAAAGTAGTTAGACCACTATCTCTCTTGCCTTTCTCTTAGCCTCTGTATATTCTTTTCATATGCGCGCGCGTAAAAAGGAGGATCCTTTCCTTGTCCAATCAACCCTGCAAGTAAAAACATAAAAACTACCCATAAATTAACCAACTGATAGCCCGAAATGTTTTTAAGCAAAATGCTTATCAGGATCCATTGTTCTTCTATTATTACCGCATCCTTCGCATATAAAACCAAGCAACCAAAAAAACTAGCAGGGTAAAGGGAGGCTGACATATAATCCACTCAAATTGGGAAATTAAACCTGCAAATAAAAGTATAAATAATTTCTAAGAGTGCACCTTAACTGGTCAAATACTAGATTTGCTTAATAGAATTTACTAATTCGAGTTCTCAGAGCCACTAAAAATTTACATAGTCTTTAATTTCAAGATCTATAGAATTAATTGAGAGTACATATAAGCTAGCCCGAACATCTATATTAATAAAATAAAATAATAGACTAAAAAGAACATGACATCAAAGGGAGAAACAATATTAGAAACCCACAATAAACCACAACCCATTAGAAAAAACTGCAAGTATCATATCTAAATAGATAGTTAAAAAACAACATCAGAGAGCTAGGATTTCAGATGAAACACAATTTTTTCTCCTTTTCTATCCAACATCCTCTATCTCATGGTAAAAGAATCACCACCATCACCATCATCCTCAGCATTAGTTATGTGGTAAAAAGGTCACTACAACATTAAATAATTTTATTAAAGGATTTATTTTGTCGGTGTAAGACATACAATTCATTGATAATATTTGCATCAATGACATCACCGATGAAATACATCTGTCGGAATATTAATGATTGGTAATTTCCCTTTTTGTCCCTACTTCTATTGGGAAAAAAAATCAAACACTAATAGTTTTACAGATGAGGGAAGCGCGCAAAAAAAAAAATTCCCACGAAGAACTTTACTAATGAACCTATTCCATCTATATTCCCAACAGTAAATCACAATGGCCAGTCTGTCGGTGATTGTGGCATGGGCAATAAATATTTTAGAACTCTCTATAAAATACTGACGGAAGATTTTCGTCGATAATGTCAATGGTAAATCACTGACGGAATAACAATATTGGTGATTGTGGCATGGGTAGTAATTTTTTTGCAACTCTTAGTAAAATACCGACGGACCTATTTCGTTTGTATGGCTATTGGTATTTATTTAAAAATATTTTTAAAAACTTATTTAGAATAAATTATTATTTTTAAAATGTTATATTGATTAATAGTTAAAAAATAATAATTAACCAAATAAAATTGTATTAAACATTAAAAACATAAAAATAATATTAAATAATATTCATCCAAGTATTCATTACAAATTTAATGTTTTTTAAAAATAAAATTAAACTAGAATAACGACGGAGTTGGAGGAGGGGCTGGTTGTTCCCAGCATCGTATAGCTAAAAAAGGGTTGCACATGTATTATCACCCATCCTTGATCTAATGTCCATGACCATTTGACGAAGTGAATTATAATCTGTCGAGAGTCGTTCATATTGTTGTTTCAAGACCATGAACTTGTCAGACTAGGTGCTCGATACTGATAGAGAGCTCCCAACGGTTGAGACACTGTCGGCCGCCCATAAGTTTTCAGCTGCAGTGCTGGAGAGCCTATAGACCCGATTTTTATCGGGTGCACTAGACAATCCCTCCTACATCCACAAATCCAAATCAAAATCCAGATGGATCATAGGATAGTTCTTATATCTTCTTTTAACCGGCTATTATAGGTCTCTTGAAAATTCAAAAAATTATCTTATTTAATTCAATAAAATAATAACTTATGAAATAAAATGATTGAACAAACATAACATAAAGTGTTGAGAATAGTTGTCCATGAACTATTGCACCCCATTTGGCAGTCTTGACTTTGCACGTGTGTCTCTACAAACAACTTTATTAGGCTCGACTCACGTCCAAGAGCTGTAGCCTCTAAGGAAAAAAAGGTTGCAAGTTAAATATATTTATAAGAAACAATAAATTAATTAATGATATATTTTATTTAAATTAATTTTATCATCCGCTTCATATGTGAATTGAACATGATGGAGTTGCCAGTGTGCATGGTAACCGAACCATGAATTTGCTGGTTTCGGTTGTTGGAACCAAATTGTGAGCATCGTGCGCACTGCTCAGATCTCACGTGCTTAATATATTGCGTCCATATATTCTTTGATATGACTGGCGGTTTGAATTTCCATCAAACCACCACCTCATTCCAACCTTCTAGACCATTATCTCTTGCATATCTTTTTGCTTTTTTGTGTGTGTCATGCTAAAAATTATGCAACCTCCTTCAATACTAACAACTTAGAATTTAGAACACAAAATTATAAAACAAAAAATTATATTATTTTCGATGTTATCAAGTTACCGCGTGATTCTCTCATACCCTCCTCACAACATTATTGTTCATGCTATCCCACTTAAATTTGTGTTGTGTATAAATAATTCATTTAAAATAAAAATAGTACAAGATATAAAATTATAAAAATAATTTATTAAAAATAAGTTGGGAATTAGAAGTTAACATCTACTTGAAATCGTCGAAACCATGCATCAATATTAAGTCTCCACTCAGGATGTCTAGAAACCTGCCTCCATTGAAATAATAAAATCTTTATCGATGATTTGAATGCCGATATTATTGTGCAGGTAGCCTCAATGTTTATGAACCTGAAATTAAATAAAATTAATAAAATATTGATTAATTGTTCCTAAATTATGTTATAAGAATATATATATATATATATATATATATATATATAAACTAATATCTAAACAAATTAAAATTGAAAGGTTATCCTTCCATTATGCCTAATACTTGCGAGTAAATTGACCCGGCTATGAAGACACACCGCTTCTACACTGTGAAACCGCGCTAGAAGAGGCAACATCACAAATTGATCAACACCTAAAGATAAGTCATCCTCGCTGCTAGAAAAACTAGTTGCAACTGTCTGCTGACGACGTACTGTTGATTTTATTCTATGTATCTAAACAAATTTATACAAATAATTATATAATTAATTTTAATTATTTAAAAAAATTCGGTTGCACCTTCCCTATACTGGAGACTATCCACAGTTTTCAAACCTACAAATATTTATAAGAACCACAAACCAATTGAAAAATCTTATATATAACCTAATATCTATAGAAATTTAACTTCTATATATTTTCAACTAATATCTATAGAAATACATAAATAACAGTTAAAATTAATGGAAATAATAAAAAACATAACAAGCAATAATAGAATAACATTAAGATAAAATAATTAAATTTAATTCTTCATTTTAAATTATCATTTTCATGGTAAATTCAACAATAACAATTAAAATCCAACAAAATTTTCAAATAATTATTACAATAAAAACAATAAAATAATTAAATTTTTATTCTTCACATCTATACAAATTGATACGAATAATTAAATAATTAAATTTAATTATTTAAAAAAATTCATTACCACCTCCCCTATATAAGAAATCACCCATAACTTTCATACCTACAAACATTGATAATATTCACAAGCCAATTGACTCGATTGCAAAATCTTATATATACAATCCAATATTTATAGAAATTTAACATCTATATAAATTCATAAATAACAATTAAAATTAATTGAAATAATATAAAACATAACAAGCAATAATATAATAAAATTAAGATAAAATAATTAAATTGAATTATATATTTCAATTAACATTTTAAAGGTAAATTCAACAATAACAATTCAAATTTAACAAAACTTTCAATTATTATGGCAATACAAACAATAAAATAAATTGAACAAATAAAAAGAAAAAACTAAAGACTTTAGGAATGAAAAATGTTTACTTTAATAGTATTTTGATTTCAAGATTTTATCTACAAATAATGTACAAAATAAAAAACACAACAAAAATAATCATAATTAAAATAAAAAAAGTACAAAAAATACAAAGATAAAGAAAGGATAATCATACCTTTTAATATGTTAAAACTACAATAAAAACAATTACAATAAAATGAGAAATGCAGAGGAGAAGAGAAGATGAAAGAGGAATAGAGAAAAAATGAACCATAAAGGGGGGTGGGGTTTATACTGCAATTTTACCAATGAAATTACCAACGACAATTAAAATAATATTTTCTTGGTCAATGGCATTAATTTTTGTCTATAATTTTCATCAGTATTTTTTGAATTTCACACTAAATTTTTAAAAACCCCTCCAAATTTTTTGAAGTACATCAGCACGTCCATCGATAAATAGGTGTCAGAGCAAGCACGTATTGGATTTGCAGCTTCTGTCGATAAATGTGCTGACTGACCTAATAGTCTAACAGTCACACGTATTGAAATTTGCATCAGCCGCCGGTGATTCCATTGGGGACAACGTTGGTGATTATGGTATGGGAAATAATTTTTTTTGCAACTTTTGAAAAAATACCGACTGCCATAAACTATTAGTATAGTCATCGATAATTGTGGCAAATATAGTAAATATTTTGCAACTGTCATTAAAATACCGATGACCATAAACCGTCGGTATATCCGTCAGTATTTGTGCCATACTTTTACATGTTTTGTTTGTATTGCCTATTTAATCTCCTGCACAAATGCTTAAATTGCAAACTTACCACACGTACAACACAATAACAATAAAAAAAAATTATAAAATAAATATTTTATATTACAAAATATCATCCATAATATTACATTATATAAAAAAAAGGTTTTACACTTTCATGTTCTGACCATATTTAGTTAGAATTTTCATCTTCATCCTCAATTGAATTGTTATCAGGTTCATTGCACTCTTCAATGTGGTTATCATCTTTTTCATCAACATTCTCTAGTCCATTAGAGCTCAAAATAACATTCAATTCATTTGTGTTAATATCAACAAGACTATCATAAAAAACATGAAAATTCAATTTTTTTTTCCAAGTCAATTGAAGAAACAACTCAGTATGGTTCAACCAACTCATTGGCTTGAAAGACTTCATTTATCATACTTATATCTTCGTTCTCATCCTGAAAAACCTCAACATGACCCCTAGGTTTTGTTTTTAAAATAGATAATCAATTAACTCTTGATTGATCCTTTATAAAGAAAGGGGTGTATGTGTAATAAACTTGTTGACATTTGCTTTACGAAAACAAAGAAATTATTTATGTTGCGAAGTCTAGCTTTTGAGTTGATTTCAACGAGACCATAATGAGGATCTGCTCTGATTTTTTTATTATTTGTGTCATACCAATAACATTTGAATAAAAACACTATATTATGCTCAATATGATATTGCAATTCGAGGGGCTCTTCTAATTTCCCATAATAGTCAACTTCAAACTCATTAGAAGTCGATCCATTAATATAAACATTGCTATTATATGTGTTTCTTTCATATTTGTATTCTTTAGTATGAAACACATATCCATTGATAAAATACTCGTTATAGCACTTGACTTTTCTTTCAGGGCCTACGCTTACATACAATGAAATAACAATACTGCCTCCTATTTGATAAACCTTGTATATCAAATTTAACAATAATCAATAAACAAATATTTTGTAATATTGACATACAGTTACCTTGTAAGAGATAATGAGTTTGTGATAGGACTTACATGTGTTCTAAACCACGTGAAAAATTGTTCATCTTATGATTGAAAATTTTGAGATTTGATCAGCTGTAAGTTATTGCATAATAAATATCGTCGATGTTGCCCGCAAGGTTGTTCCAAATTATATCAGAATATGATATCACAAAATATTAATAGTACACTCTTGAAAAAGTTTAATTAGTACATCTACTTACTTAATAAAAGGTCTCAGTTCAACATAGTTAAGTAAGACATAATTGTGTGCTTGTCTCAACTCTACTTCAGATAGATATCTTCCCCTTAAGGTATTTTTAAGTGTGGGTCATCCCTAATTGGAGTTCCACTTGATGGCACTTCATTACCATCATCATGTTGTGGAACATGGTTGATTCTCATTCTTAAATAAGGTTCAAAATAGTACGAGATAAATGTTGAAACTTTCTCAACATTATAGACCTCACATATTAAAGCCTCAATATATGCCTTGATCTGAACGTTTTTTTTTTAAGATTGAACAAGTACCTGCATGTATAGAATTAAACAAAAATTATAAAGTAAAAAAATAATGAAATTTTTTTTAATTATAAATTACATTACAACTGTAATATCTAACCTCTCGAATAGATGCATCCATCTATACTGGACCAGTCCTTTAACTTTTACCTCATATGGTAAATGTACAAGTAGATGCTCAATTGAGTTAAAAAATCATGGAGAGAATATCATCTCAAGTTTGCATATTATCTCGATGATATCTGTTTCAAGCCTTTCAATGTGATCAACATTCAACATATATCTCTAAAGAAATGATTGATCCTCGTGAGTGCATCCCATATTCCCTTTTAGCAACAAATCATGAAAAGCTAATGGAATGAGTGTTTGCATAAATATGTGGCAGTCATGACTCTTCATTCCATGTAATTTGCATTTCTCCGTATTAACTAACTTTGATATGTTTGATGGATGTCCATTGAAAAAATATAGACTCTTTAGCCATTTGTAGACTAGTAGTTATGCATTTTTCTCTAACACGAAGCTTGCTCTTGATTTTACGACCTATGACTCCTCACAAACCAACTTGATATTTTTACGGTTATAGAATAATGTTAAATCTAATCTAGCCTTGATGTTGTCCTTTGTCTTCCCCTTCACATCCATGACGGTATTGAAAGTGTTATTAGACATATTCTTTTCAATATGCATGATATTAAAGTTATAGTGGAGAAGATTGGTCTTCCAATAAGGAAGCTCCCAAAATGTACTTTGCTTTTTCTAATTATAGGTCAAACTAAAACCAGAAAACTTCTATTTACTTGATTGGAGACCAAACACAATATCACCGTACTTTGATACAACATCATGCAATTCTTCACTAGAAAGATGCAGGGATGCAACGTCCTTTTCAACTCTGTCAACAAAGAAATCCTTTGTATTCTTTCTGTACCTGTGATTTGATGCTAAGAAATGACGGTGATAATTAAAAAAAGAAGCTTTACTTTTATTTGTTAATGTGAATACCTTGTTGTTTTCCATATAATACTTATATGCTAGTTTTCTATGCATGCTCAAACCAGAAACCATTTCATAAGTTGGGAAATCATTGATAGTCCATATCAAAACCGCTCTCATAACAGAATTCTATTTCCTCGAGATATCACAAGTCAAAGCTCTAGAGGACCACAACTACATTAATTCATCAATCAATGGTTGAAGATAAATATTTATAATCAAGCTGTTACTGCTCAGACCTGGTATGACCATAGATAGAAACATGAACTTCGACTCTATACACATCCCTAGTGGAAAGTTATAAATAGTTAGTATGACCGGCCAATAAGAATAAGAAGTAACAAATGACCTGAATGGACAATCCATATGTATAGAACCCACGATACACGTTTCTTGTTTTAGCTAAAAAATTAGGATGTATACTGTTAAAGTGTTTTCATACTTCGCTGTCAGAAGGATGCACCATCACTTTAATCGTATTATATGATTTGTGTCATGTCATGTGCTTAGCAGTCTTTGGTAACATGAATAACCTCTGCAGTTTAGGGGTGATTGGGAAGTATCTAAGTTTTTTATATGCCACGAGAGTCTTTTCCCTGCCAGTTCTAGGTTTGTAACGGGAATGCCTACATGTCATGCACTCGGTCAGATCAGTATTTTTAAGGTAGTATAACATGCATAAGTTAGTTCACATGTCCAATTTCTGGTATCCTAAATCAAGGGATTTCATCACGAGCTTTACAGCATAAAAGTTCTCTTTTAGCCTGTTTCCTTCAGGTAAAATGCTTTTTGCCCATTCGATAATTTTGTCATAACCAGCCTCACTCAATCGGTGATCTGACTTGATGGTAAACAATTATGCTACGATCGATGATTTACTGTGGTTTGTGCAACCATCCCATAATGGTTCGTTAGAATCTTTCAACAGATCAAAAAACCTTGCTGCATTTGCATTATGTTTTTCTTCTACGATTGAACTTTGACTGACATTACCTTCATTAATTCTCATTGCATCCATAACCATATTCCTGTAAGGATTACTACTGTCATTTACAATTTTATACACGTTGCTAGCATTAGAAGTTGATCGAACCATCCTTTCTACCATGCTTTTATTAGAAACAAATAGTTTTTTGTGTACATACCAGTACAAGTGAGCATACCAGTACAAGTAACCTTCCATGAATCCTTTGGTTAGAAGATGCATCTTTATAACATCTTGATACAAAAACATTTTACTTCCTGCATCGACACCTAATACTACCATCGGTATAATTTCTCAAAATAGACGTGAAATTAATAAAATCTTGAATCTCATTACAATAATCCATCCTCCGTAATCCTTAAGGTGAGTCTCGATATATCCATGAACGATCATCCATGACTTCTATCAAACCTCTATAAAATTATGATGACAACATGTATTAATTAACTATTTATGTAAATAAATTTGCAAAAATATTGGTTTGCTCTAACATTATCCAACAAACTAAAAAACACTTATGTTAAATATTCATTATCAATTATCAATTATCAACGTCCATACTTCATAATAGAATTGATAAAAATTAAAACAGACCCGTTAAATAAGCTATTATTTATTTCATCACAACACATCTAATTCGGTGTAATTCAAATAAAGTTTTAATAATTTACAAACAAGTACAATGTGACAAAATCTAAAACAAACTATAACAACTATAAAATTATACATTCATATAACACGTTTCTGTGACAAATAATAATCAAACAAGTACATATGTTAACAAAATACATATATTAAAAAGCAATAAAAACAATAAAATTAACATTTAAATATTAAAACTAAGAAAGATAGATTTACTCACAAAAAATGATAAAATCCATAATAAATTAATCAGAGAACGGATGTTGTGACCACAAACAAAAGTATAAGAAACTTGAGTGCTTGTGTTGAGAAGAGAGGGAGAGTTGAGATAGGTGGCTAGTTGCAGTTTGAGAGAGGGAGTTGGGATGTGGAAGAAGGACGAGAAGTAAAGGAGGAGAGAGTCGGCAGATTGAGTATCTATTGGCTTTTACCAATGGAATCATTGACAGACATGTCCCGCATGTAAGTTTGACGGTGAACAGGTCACGTCACTGTACTGAGACCATCCCGTCAGTACCCGTTGGTAAGTTTGATGATGAACGGGTCACGTCACTATACATATATCCTGGTTTAAATCTCTCAATCATTCCATCGGTAACATCGTCTGAAAAAATTCCAGCTCATCACATTGTTTCTTCTTTTCAAAATTCTATGTATCCTATTGGTGACTTGATCAGTATATACCGACCGAGTTGCCAACAACAAGTAGTCTGTCAATATATATTATCGACGAAAAAAATCTATTGATATAAATTGATAAAATTAAATATAAAATTATATCCGTTGGTAAAAATTACCCAAAAAATTCCATTCACACATAATTTCATTGGTTTTCTCTAATTTTCTAGTAATGGGCCCTCTATTTGCAGCTTCCTCTTCTCTATTGCGACTTTCTTATCCTCTTTCTCATTTGACCGAAAGCGAAAAATAAAAAATAAAACCCTTCAACACACCCCGATTCTTTAGTAGATAAAAGGTGAAAACGTAACCACACTGTTATAATCTACAACGTTGATGAGTCTTTGTCCACAATAATATCACCAGCGTCTTAGTTTATTTGTTAATTTGATCATGCCTCAAGGATATCATTTTATGCTTGGCTCCGCATACGAACTTCCGGGTTGAAGGTCGGCACTCGGCTGGGGAACGTGATTCTCGACCCAATATAGGCACATGGCTAAAAGAATTTGGGTGCTAGGCAGAGTCATAGTGATGTGCCCAGAATAATAAAATTAAATCTCCTCCTCAGAAACAAAAATTAAGGTGTAATCAATACTGTAGCACAATAAAAATCTCCCCTTTCTTTCTAGAAAAAAACCTCTCTTGAGAACAAAGTCCAATGGATTCACGTCCACCTGCAAACCTAACTGGACCACAAGTTCGGTAGGGTGAAAAGCATAAATGAAAGATAAGGCTGGGTTTGGTTTTGTTACGTTACGTTATGTAAACAACACTGGAGTTTGTAGCTGAGTGCTTGTATGTTAATTAAAGGTTAACTACTGTGTAGCGAAATGTCTTGGGATCACGAGGCTTAGTCGCGTATTCACAACGTTAATTTTTATCACTTTGAGCATTCAATCTTGACCTTAACATTGCATAATGATTTTAATATCTTTTTTCTATTGACACTGAATTAATTAAGCAGATGATGATGCACTGGAAGCTTGAGTCTCGATTTCTTTGAATATTGGAGACTGAACGTGCAGGCAAAGATGGATGCCCTGATGGCTGGGTCATTGTTTAATGCTAATTAGACATGTAAAGATAGTCTCTTTTACTGTGGTATATAGCTGTTGTTCTTGAGCTCCAGCTCAATGGGGCGCCGCTTTCTTTTACTTGGCTCCGATCTCTTGGTATGTCGTTATGAGTTGACTCAAAAGCAATCACGTTGCATGTGACATGACCACGAGCCTTATTTAGTAACCATCCCAATGCATCCCATTAACATCCCTTCCCTGTTTCAGATTCCGATGCTGAATTACCTTCTCTATTCTCCAACTATACAAAATCCATATTTTTCTTTTCCTTATCTGGACACTACCCATACAACTCAAAAACCACGCATCTCTTTCTCTGTTCAAGGCAAGATTTTCATCACTAGACCTGGAGCTCAAGGCCCGTCCAGTCTCCGAGGCTGCTAGTTATGATAAGCATGCTTACATTTTTCAAGTTTTTTCCTTTTGACAGAGAATGAATGGTGATTAATTTACACCCATGTTTCTCAAGGAAGAGACGATTCTAATATCTCCTGTAAGTTGGGAATAGTGTGTGTGTGTGTATCCAAGAAAGTGGTCATGAACTTGTAATCCCTCTTGCTCTTTTTTTTTGTTGCAAGGTAAAGATATAGATTATCGAGGAGACCTACGAGAATATTTCAAGTTGTTAATATTATTAGATTTTCGTAGTAATGTAACTTTCCAGTCCTAATTAGGCTATGCTGATAGAAACAGGCTTCTTTTACACTATTGCCAAAAAAATTCTAAAACAGGAAAAAAAAAAAAGCACTTGAATCCAAGTGGACATTCACAAAGGAATAATTGAATGGCTTAATGTGATGACAATTTGGATTAGCAGGCCTCTTTTTTCAAAACAATGGATAGAGAAGGAAGATTTGGACGGAGATATGATTATCTTTATTCAACTAAAATTCATTGACTTGTGGATGTCTTCACATGGAAAATAAAGATCCGCCTTGTTTTGTTGTGAAGAGCTAGAGACATCTGATCATTCTTGATGCTTTTTATTATATTAACTCACGAGAAGGACCTTCCACCTCTTAGTTTCAGTGTCAAATACAGCATCTTCCACGATTGACCAAAATTTTCCACATCCTGACCAATTAAACTGAGATTGTTGCAAACAAGTGCTTATTCTAGCGGTGAAAGGGGCTTGTCTCCTTTCACTGCACCTGAGTTCGAGGCCTGGCATGCACGTCTGTTACCCCCGCGGTGCCTTACATCCCTACTGCATTTGCAGGGTATTCAGTGGGCCATGAGGATTAGTCGTGGTGCGCGCAAGCTGGCCCGGACACCCCACGTAAAAAAAAAAAATGAGATTGTTGACAATAAATTACATGGGATTATAATAATACGTGATGGCAAAGCATGAAAACTTTTAAAATCTTACTATTATATGCTGTGCCATGCATGCAAACAATATATATATATATATATATATATAGAGAGAGAGAGAGAGAGAGAGACTTTTATAGCATACCTCAATTATATTATCTTCGGGAAAAGAGATGATCCTTGCTATAATTAAGGCGGGGTCAAGTTCAGATGTGGAATTTATCTAAAATAAAATACGGAAGTTGGATTTTTTTTTTTGGCGGAAGTTGGATATTTGCCACTATTAGTAGATGTTATAATTTTCCTTGTATATTTAGTTCTTTTCATTAAAAAGGATTTTCACAAAATGAAATATCTTTTTTGCAGGAGTGTGAGTCCCAGAAACTTTTGTGAATGGGATAATATATAATAATATAAGTGGACTAATTTAAAAATAAAAAAAAAAACCTTATTTGGGTCTCTCTTAAGCAAATATGTTAGAAATTAAGACACCTGATCAATTATTTGTTATTTTTCACAATTTTATTCATATTTTCTCCTTTCTTGGGCCAATTAAAAAAAATCTGTCTAGGAATATTGAAATGACATTTCCCTGCTGTTTTAGTTAAATGTGATTTTCACGTGCACCCGAGATGTTTTAACATTTCAAGCAACCTGTGAAAAATGCCATTGACAAACCAAGTTTATAAGATACCGATTTGTTGACGAAGTAAACATCTCAACCTATCATTGTGAACACAGCTGTTGTAATTGTGAGATCTCTTTCTGTCACTGTTATTTTTAAAAGAGAATATTATTAAAATTTAATCAGTGTCATTAAAAGAAATAGTAAACTAATTAAAAAAATCTTTTTCAAACAATGCTATTTTTTATAGCTGTCGAGAGAGAATATTATTAAGATTTAGCCTACAGGGGCAATTAAAAAAATAACAAGCTAACTAAAAAAATCTCTTTCAGTAATATATGTATACATGTAATACTAAGATCTTTACATTGTAATATGACATATAGAAAGATGTAGGTATATATATTGTATAAATTTTCAAATACTAGGTGTAAAGGTTTTAATCATCAACCACATGAATTGCATATGTCATTGGAGTTTCATTATATAGAAAAGCTTTACAACAATGGAGAATAAAAAAATAGATGTTATAGGTTATACAATGAATTATATCTATACATTCTATAATTAAAATTAATCAACTCCTAAACATTGCACAACACCATGATTTTCTCTTTAATGCTTGGATTGATTCTCTCCTTGATTGTCTGTATAAAATGAGTCTGTGTTATTGCCAATACTCCCTCTCAAGTCAAGCATGGTTGGTAACATGTGAAGCTTATATCTAAAGAGCATAAACAAAGATTTTGATAGACTTTTAGTGAAGATGTCTGCACTTTGCAAATTGGATGGCACATATTGAATCTTTAAGACACCATTACATACTAACTCATGGATAAAGTGAACATCAATGTTAATATATCGAGATCATTTTTAAGCTACAGGTATGGCATTAGAGTTTCATTATATAGAAAAGCTTTGCAATAATGGAGAATAAGAAAATAGATGTTATAGGTTATACAAGGAATTATATCTATACATTCTATAATTAGAATTAATCAACTCCTAAACATTGCACAACATCATGATTTTCTCCTTGATGCTTGGATTGATTCTCTTCTTGATTGTCTATATAAAATGAGTCTGTGTTATCGTCAATACTCCCTCTCAAGTCAAGCGTGGTTGGTAACACGCAAAGCTTAGATCTAAAGAGCATAAACAAAGATTTTGATAGACTTTTAGTAAAGATGTCCGCAATTTGCAAATTGAATGGCACATGTTGAATCTTTAAGACATCATTGCATACTAACTCATGGATAAAATGAATATCAATGTTAATATACCGAGATCATTTTTAAGCTACAAGTTTGCAAGCCATGAAAATGGCACTAACATTATCACAAAGTATAGTGGGCTTATTTGGTGGCTAAAGTTGTAAGTCTTGAAGAAAGTTTAATAACCATTTGACCTCAGCTACAGTGAGGGCTAATGCTCTATATTCAGATTCTACAAAAGATCGAGAGATGTTAGATTACTTTTTAGATGTCCAGGAAACTAGATTATCACCTAAAAAGATGACATAACTAGATGTTGATCAACTTGTATCTAGATAGCTAACCTAGAGGCATCTATAAAAGCTGAGATGTTGAAGATGATGGATAAAGTGATTTTAAGACCAAAGTGCAAAGTTCTTTTAAGATATTTAAGGATACTTTTTACAGCCTAAAAATGGTGTTTGCTTGGGGCATGTATAAATTGACTTATAAAGTTTACTGCATATGTAATATCTGGCCTAGTAATGGTTAGATATTGATGTGAACCAACTAAGGATCGATAAGTTGTTGGTGAATGAAAAAGATTGTCATTAGTGGTTAAATGATGGGAAACAATCATGGGAGTTCCAACCAATTTGGAATCAAGGAGGTCAGCTCAAAGTAGAAGATCGCTCACAAACTTTAATTGGCTTAAAAAGATCCCAATTGCATAATGAATGACTTCTAGGCCCAAGAAATAATTCAAAGTGCTAAGGTCTTTCATGGAGAATTTATGGAGAACTCTTGATGTAGCTTGTGAATGAAAGTATCAATGAGTGACATATTGCTACCTGTGATGATAATATCATCGATATATAGTAGTAAGTAAATAATCTCGTGAGCTGTTGAGTAAAAAAATAAGCTGGAATTAGCTTTATTACAATTAAAGCCAATAATGAGTAAGAAATGGCTAAATTGATGGAACCATGCTCTTAATGCTTGCTTCAAATCATAGATGACCTTTTTAAGATGACAAACATGATTTGGATGAGAGGAATCAACATAACCTAATGGTTGTTTTATATAAACCTGTTCTTATAGAAAACTATGCAATAATGTATTTTTACATCAAGTTGATGCATGTTCCGGCCACGAGATACTATAATAGAGAGAACAATATAAACTATTGATGACCAAACAGCTAGACTAAAAGTGTCATTAAAATCAAGGCTATAGAATTGAGTATAACCTTTAGTAACAAGGCGTGCTTTTAGTCTATCAATGAAACCATCCAAATGGTATTTGGTGTGGAAAACCTATTTCGATCCAACCACATTAGAAGCAAGTGGTCGTGGAACTAGTTTTTATGTTTAATTGAGCTTGAAAGCACGAATTTCATTGTCCATGGTAGCAAGCCATGATGGGAACTTGACAGTACTTTTAAAACCCTTTGGTTCCTTCATAACTAAAAGAGATGATAATAAAAGAGATGATGGGATCTAACAAACATAACTGTAATGTTTGGATTTAAAAATGTCTGTTTTGCCACAAATTATCATGGGATGAGAATTCTGATATGAAGCTGATGCTATTAGGGTTGCTGGAAGTGGCTCTTCCAGAGGAGTAGAGACATGTGGTACTGAAATTGATGAGCTTGGAGATGGAAGCAATTCTAAATCATATGATTTACACAGCTTGGATAAAGTTAGTGGTGGTGAAGATGAAGATCCTGTAGAAGAGTTAGTACTAGGCATAACAGAATGCAATGAAATGGGATCATAGAAGGCAATAAATCTGAGATTGTAGAGGAAGGTTGCATAATAAAAAAAGAAAATAGAAATACATTCTCAACAAACCAAGCATGTTGAGTGACGAATACTTGATGATAGACAGGATCAAGACATCAAAATCCTTTGTAGGAAGTGTGATAACCAAGAAAAATATAGGAAAAACTTATTGGTTCAAACTTCTGTCTGGCATAATCTTGCAAGTTTGGAAAACATAAGCATCCAAAAATTCAAAAGGTAGCATAAAGAGGAGACTTACCATAAATAATTTCAAAAGGAGATGTCCCATTCAAGACTAGTGTTGGTAAGCGGTTAATGATGAAGACTATAGTACCAAAGGTTTCAACCCAAAAGTAAAAAGGAACAGTGGAATGAAAAAGCATTGTGATACTTGTTTTTGTGATATGCCTCTGTTTTCTCTCTACTCTATCATTTTGAGATGGTGTATAGGGATGGTAGAACTGGTGATGGATACAATATTTAGTGAAATGAGAATTCAAATTCTTGCTAATGAATTCCCCACCTTATCACTTTGAAAATTCCTTATTTTTTAAGAACGGATTCTCAACCAAAGATTGAAAGTTGATGAATGTCTGGTAAAAATTAGTTTTGCATTTTAGTGGATAGAACCATAAAATATAAGTTATCATTGATAAAGATAACATAATATCAATATCCCAAGATGGAAGTTATGGGTGTTGAACCCCATAGATAGCAATATATAAGACTAAGTATGGTGTTAGAGTGACTGTCACTTATTGAAAATTGCAATTTATGGCTTTTAGCCTTTTGAAAAGTAACACATAAAGATGGATTCAACAATATAGAAGTAAAGGACAGAGAACCTTGTTTATTAAAAATGGAAATTATTGTGAATGAGACATGTCCTAAAGGTGCATGCCAAATTGAAAAGGAATTACAAAGACTAGATTTTGGAATGACAATAGAGAGGCTTAGTTTCCACGCTTTAATACATAAAGACCATTAACATGTTTACTACTTGCCACCACCTTTTGAGTTTGGAGATTCTATATGATAATATCAGTGCCAGTAAAAGAGATAGATAAAGGATAATTACGGGTTAATTCACTAATAGAGAGAAATTTTTTTGTTAAGGTTGGGACGATAAAAACATCATTTAATTGAACATTGAGAGTGAGGGAATAAGAACTAGTATATGTTATTGGTAGAAAGAATCCATTACCAACAACAACTCTTTCCTTACTAGTGTAAAGTTTCACCTTATCAAGTTGAGATATATCAGTCATCATGTGAGCTGATGCACCCGTGTCTGTATACCAATCTGTAGGTTCATTACTAATAGTATAGTTGGCAAGAGCTTCAGCAAGATTAGCATCAGGTTTGATGTATCTGAGTTTGTAATCCATGGTATAATATCCTTCCTCACAACATATCCGGCATCGAGAAGGATGTTTATATTGCTGCTTGCTAAGATTTCCTCCCTTTGATGGTTTTCCTTTATATTTATGTTGATGGTTGTTTGGTTTTCCATATCAGTTTGATGGCGTTATAGAAACTTTACCACATACATAGGAACCCATGTTTATGATCAATAGACTTTGAAAAAAGATTAAAGCTCTCTCGTTTAGGAACAATATCGTTGAAACTTAGGATAAGGGTTAAAGAGAGTTGAGTGATAGAGAAAGTAGAAAATTTATGGCCTAACCCACGTAGATACCAGTGTATTTTGTTAGTGTCTTCAGCTAGACATCCAATTTGCTGATAATTGATCATAATGAGTCTTAAATATTCAAGAGTATTTAGAAATACTACTAGAGCCATCCTTTATGAGATAAAGTTTATCTTTTATTTAAAGTTCACGGACCTTAGATTTGTGGTTGAAAGTAGTTTCAAGAGAGTTTTAGACATCTCTTGATGTTGTAAGGCTAATAATAATAGAAAGTGCTTCCTCTATGAGAGAGGAAAGCAGAAGACTCATGACGAGTTGATCAAATTGCTTCCAAATATTATGAGTTGTAGGATTAGCGACAGTAAAAGGCATTAATGTTAAGCCATCAATATATCTATAAGGTTTTTTACACTGCAGCAAAGGAATCACTTGACAGTGCTAGAGGAGAAAGTTGGTGGATGATAGCTTGATAGTAACCATGTGAACTATGGTGTTAAAGGAGAGAGTGGTAGAAGAGTTTTCTAAGGCCATAGGATCGGATGGAGGTTAATCTTATGGCTCTAATATCAAGTAAAGGTTTTATAAACTAGTAATTATCAACCACAGTAATTGCATATGGCATTGGAGTTTCATTATATAGAAAAGCTTTACAATAGTGGAGAATAAGGAAATAGATGTTACAGGCTATACAAGGAATTATATCTATATATTCTATAATTAGAATTAATTAACTCTTAAACGTTGCACAACGCCATGATTTTCTCCTTAATGCTTGGATTGATTCTCTCCTTTATAGTCTGCAGGAAATGAGTCTGTGTTATCGTCACTACTAGGAACAATATAGTAAGCTTTTGAGGATAGTGAAGTGCAATAATTTTTAAATTTACAATTCACTAGTTTGCTCTGTGTGTCTATATATATATATATATATATATAGATCTCAGTTACTACACACAGTAAACTAGAAAATATAAATAGGTATAGATATAATGTATATTTAGACATGTAGTAGAAATACTGAGATCTTTACATTGTAAAATGAAAAGATCGAAGTCAACACATAATTTTTGTACCAAAATATTAATCAGGCAATCAATTAGGGTGTGAAAAAAGAAGAAGAAGAAAGCTAATTAATCTTCAAATAATTTGATCTTGGAGTTACAATTTGAAATAGCTACTATATATAATCCACTAATTTGTTTCAAAAGAATCAGTAAAGGTGTAGATCAATTGGCATAGTGGGAATATATATGATGAAGTAGTTTACATTTCTTTGTGTTTTTGGATTAGTGGGAAGTGGATGAGAAGTTAATTAATAACTATGTAAACTTCTAGACTTTAAGATTTTGTAGAAGGAAGATCATGCGAAAAATAGTCATAAATCGATACCAGATTAATATAGCAGCCAAGAATTCTAATATAATATAGTGCAAAGATTTTTTCTAATTCTTTTATTGGGATTTTTATAGGTCATAGCCAGCATCAAATATAGGATATGCCTTATTTATAGAGGAAGACAATATGTTCAATATTAATGAACAATGGGATTGTATATAAGTGATTATATGAAGTTGAAATTAAAGATATAACTTAACTTTCATTTCAGTAATTGCTTAAAAACCTTTATCAAAGTTTGGACCTATCTAATGTTTCTCAATGACAAGATATAAAGATAATTTATATTAAAAAAATTGATTGTACATATATATAGAAGCATAAAGTATTTTATATACTTGTACATACAAAGTTTTACATATTAAAAATACACTAAAAATAATGTTAAAATTAAAATAATAGATTTGATTATAAGAAGAAGTTGAAACTCTCTTGAAGTGCTCTTCATGTGCACAAATTCTTTGATTAACTATTAGATCTAGATCTTTCTTCGAATGAAAAGATATTCATCCGTAGCCCGAAAGTTTTAACCGTGCAAGCTCTTAACTTAATTTGATGAACATAGAGAGTATTCACACAAGCTCAAAAGTTTTAACCATGTAAGATCTTAACTTTCTTTGATTTGATGAAAACAAATAATATTTACACAAGCCTAAAAGTTTTAAATATGTGAGATCTTAACTTGATTTGAATTGACAATGGAAAAGACTTTGATCCTTTATTTTCTTGATTTGATTTGATGAAGGAAAGGATTTTGATCATTTGCTTCCTTGATGAACTTGAATTTCTTTAATAGAACTTTTAAGTATCGTGCTTCGGCTTCAGTCTCTTTCTGTTGTTCTTGTGTTTGATTTTGTGGCTTGGTTATCTATTTATACACAAGCTAGATACAATTTACCTCAAATTTCCTTTATCACAAGGATATTTTATAAAATTAAGGTAAGAATCATGCAATGTATTTGGACTATATTTTTTAATTTAATTTGGGTCCAAACCCTAATAATGTTTTTTTGGTCACAGAGAACTTGAGTTATAGACACTTGTTGAAATTTTAGTGTTTACAAATGCCCCTTTAATATTAATTTACTTTTGCAGTTTTGGTATAATAAGTAAATTTATCTTGAATTTATCTCTTTTGACTTAGAATTGTGGTGGGGTAAAAAATGTATCTAGTTTAAGCATGTACTTGATTTCAAAGAGAAATTTATCTCCTAGTATAACAAGGGCACTTTCTTTATATATATACCACACCAATGTCCTTAAATATATAGTGATGAAAATTTAGAGAAATTAATCAAAGCTTTAAAATAATAAGGTATAAATGTCACATTAATGTTTTTTTTTCTTTTCATAAGTGAATTTTTTAGGAAAAGGAGATTTTTTCCCTCAAAAGTTTTTGGAGGTTTATTTTTGGAGAGCGGATTTTTTTATTTCACTTTTTTTTTGTCTCACTTTCTTATTATTAATTTCTTGTCTTTCTCTCTAAGCTCTCTCAATTTTCTTGAATCCTAACCTTTAGTATATGATTCAAGAATTTAATAGTATCTTGAGATACTTATTAACCAATAAACTTAGAGATTTAAGCAAACCTTTTCAAGAGGACTCTTAAAGGCTTGGAGATTCGACGAACCTTCTTTAGGAGGATCCTTGTAAGCTTAAAGATTAGGTGGTGATGCTTTTAGGTAATCCTTGGTGACATGAAAGTTTGGTGAACGTTTTAAAATGAAATTGCTTTGAAACTTCAAACTTTAGTGAATCTTTCTGGAGGATCTCGAGAACTTGAAACGTTGGTGAATCCTTTTGAAGGATTCCTGAGAACTTGAATCTTTTGTGAATTTTTTTGGAGGACCTTTAAAAACTTGAAACTTTGATAAGCCTTTTTTTAGGATCCTTAAAAACATGATCATTTAAAACTTAGAACTTAAGCATATCCTTTTATATGATCATTGATAACTTGGAGCACTAGTGAATCCTATTGTCGAATTCTTGAATAGATAGATTGTTGGTGAGTATTGTCTTTGATTCATTATTTGTTTCTTTTGTGTAGTTATACTTTATACTCTTACAAATGAGGAGTATTATAATATAACATAACTAGTTCTTAATTTGATTTGATTATGTTTTGTTAATTAACTTCAAATGAATCTAAGCTATTTATGAACATTAATAAATGAAGGATCAGATCATAAAGTTGTTCAAAGTGGATTTTTTTTTCTTGCTTTTGTTTTTGTGCTATTTATAGTTTATATTCCTACGGGTCAAGAGTAGAATAAATATGATTTATTCTAAATTTAATTTGAATTTTTTCATGATTGAAATCATGATAAATCATAAACTATCTATGTACCTCCATAAATAAACGATCAAGTCATTACATAATTCAATATGGATTTTTTATTTGTTTTTATGCCATTCATGGTTTATATAAAAACTATCATGTGCAATGAAAATAATAGTTAAAGTTAATGGAATTAATTGATGTAGAAGGTAGAGACTAGGAATAAAATAAAACTAAAATTGAAAATTAATTTTTTTATGGAAGGTTAAGAACAAGAAGTAAGATGATATAAAAAGACATGTTTTTATATTTTCATAAAAAAATCATATCAATTAGTTTAGGTTTTCTTTAAAATTGAAGTTTTCTAAAAGAAAAAAACAAGGCAATTCTTGAAAATAATAGTTAAAGTTAATGGAATTAATTGATGTAGAAGGTAGAGACTAGGAATAAAATAAAACTAAAATTGAAAATTAATTTTTTTATGGAAGGTTAAGAACAAGAAGTAAGATGATATAAAAAGACATGTTTTTATATTTTCATAAAAAAATCATATCAATTAGTTTAGGTTTTCTTTAAAATTGAAGTTTTCTAAAAGAAAAAAACAAGGCAATTCTTCTTTAATCTTAATGCATAGATGGGTTTTTTTATATTAGTTTAAGTTAGTGGGATTAGTTTCCTTTTACTCTCTTCTTATATATATAGGACTCGTCATCCTTTTATTCTAACCACCGTCAGATAAAATCATGTTATCAACCGTGTTGACTTCTGGAAATGTTATCCCCACCCCCTTGTGGAAGACCTTCCCATACTTAACCTCTATCTCGATCTCCATTAAATGAAATCCCACTCCATTATCATTGATAGCAACTCTAGGAGTTAATTACAAAATCAAATGTTTAAAGTTGATCATTTTTTTATATTTAGATTTTTAAACTCAATTTTTTTATTAAATTATCCTAGTTTCAAAACTTATTCAATTAAAATAACTTTTTTTTTTGTTATATTTGAGATTCAATGACTAATATTGTCCTATAAATATTTGCTTTATATAATTTTCTAAAAATTTGGTGTCAACTATCTTAATAAAAATATATTGTTTTTTTTTTTTAATTTAGAAACTCCATTTGAAATTTTTTATGAAGAAAAAGACTTTAATCCTTTATTTTCTTAGTTTGATTAATGAAGAAAAGGATTTTGATTCTTTGCTTCCATAATGAACTTGATCTTCTTTGATAAAACTTTTAAGTATTATGCTTTATCTTTAGTCTCTTCTTATTATTTTTGTGTTTGATTTTATGAATTAATTATTTGTTTATAGATAAGCCAAGTATAATTTACTTTAAATGTCCTTTATCACAAGGATATTTTATAAAATTAAAGTAAATTTTTTTATATAATTCAAGTCGGTGGGATTAGGTTTTCTTTTTTTGTACTCTATATATGTATGACTTATCATCATTTTATTCTAATCACCATAAGATAAAGTTGTGCCATGAACCATATTGACCTTTAGAGATGTCATCCCTACCCCTACATGGAAGGCCTCTCTATGCTCAATCTCAACTTCAATCTTTGTTAAATAAAATCCCACTCCATTATCATTAATAGCGACTCTAAGAGTTCACTACAAAATCATTATTTGAAGTTGGTTATTTTTTTCATATTTAGATTTTTATACTTGAATTCTTTTTTTATTAAATTGTCTCAATTTTCAAAACTTAATCAATCAAAATAACTATTTTTTTTATTGTTATAATTGAGATTCAATGGCTAATATTATCTCATAAATTTTGATGTGTTAATGTTAAAAATAAATTAAAAAAAACTATTGTTTTGATGCACTTTTAAGCACAAAATACTTCGAAAATCTAGCTACCCTAATTCTCATAAATATATATTTTTTAAATTAGCACAGTTAGTTAAAATTTTTGATAAAATAACACCATTTATAAGAGATTTGATAAAATAACACACTTTCAACTTGTTGCGCTTCTGAAGCGCGACAACTAACATGTAGCCTCACAACTAATTTATTGGCTCAACCAGTTGATCTGGTTGTATGAACCAGTTGATTATTCATATAAAAATTATAATTTTATGAAATTTTTTCATTCAAATATGTTTTATCAGTTTCAATGATATAATCAGACTTGCGATAACAATTATTCTAAGCAATCAGATATGAGGTTACCACAACTAAATGAGGATATGTCTCGAACAAATTACATGGATAGCCTAGCAAATAAATTTATGAATCATTGAGATAAGTCTAAATTTAAGAAAATATCTAGTTGTGCCAGAACATAATGATGGTTCAAAAAAATCGTAGCTTTTGATCTAATTGTTGGATTGCACTTAAATTTTTATAGGAGTTTTCAGAGTTTATTTTTTTTAGAGTAGTTATGAAATCGCTACTTCTACCATCAAAATTTTTAGATTTCAAAAATATTATTTTGGAGCTCTAGTTTTGATAATTTTATGATTTTTCTTATTATTTTAAAATTAATCGACCTATTAGCCATAAACTTAATTAATATCTTGATTGTAAATTATAATATCAATTAAAATTTTATTAATTTTACAATTCAAAACTATAACATATAAAAATATACTATTTTTTTTAAACTTTTTCTGCTATTTTAAGTGAGTTTTGTTTTTCTAAAAAAGAAAAAAGAAAATTTGTATGCTAATGGCAAAATTTATCCCGTATTCTCCTACATGCAATAAAGTAGTTAAGATGATATGTTACAAGCTGCACGGCTGCCGCATGGTCCCCCTCTCTAATAATAACACGTGTAACCTAACACAACAATGATGTCAGCAATTCTGAGAAAATAACGGCTGGGTCTTCTCTAGGGACTTGTAATTATTTTTTGGATCCCTCCCTACTCTTTAGTCTTTTGTTAACTAAACAATACAAATACTTCTCGTTGAAAGGCCTACCCAACCACTACGCTCACATAATCTCTTTTGTTTCTCTCTCTCTCTCTCTCTCCCCCTTCCCTCACCTCGTTTTAGTCATGGATCAACAAGGCCGTGAATTGGTGTTCATGCACTCCGTCGACTTTCTACGGCAAAGCCCCGGTGTATCCGATCACTTAAATGATTATAGTTCGGGTGATCATACCAAGCCCACGATGAAAGAAGTTGATTTCTTTTCTACTGATAGGAATGGTAAATCACCAAGTGAGCATCAAGAGATGAAGATTAATATTGGATCATCAAGTCGGGTTGATTCTAGCCTAAACGTAAGGTTTCTTTAATGTATTTACCTAACTCTTGAATCTTTTCACCTTATTTTTGTCCACTTATTACTCTTTATAGGTGATCCCGCACTTGTGAAAGGTTAGGTTTTAAGGGCATGGCCATGACGATACTGTATTTACTACATAACAATATATGAGCATAGTAGGTACGTATTTGTGTTTGCTTGTTACTGACTTAATTTCATGTGTTACAGACTGGATTGAATCTGTCAACTTCAAGTTCTGGGATTTCAATAATAGCAAATGCCAAAGAACCAAATGATAATGAAGTGAGTTTTCACGTTGGTACTTAATTAGAGTCTTTTGAGTTTCCGATGCTATTAATTCACAAGCTTTTTTTTTTTTATTTCAAGTTAGAGGACTTGGTTTTGCAGCTGAGAGTACTCCGAGGAGAGTTAGGGAGACAGCATGATGAGAATAAGAAGCTGAGAAGCTTGTTGGATCAGATTACCAAGAGTTACAAGGAACTGCAAGCTCAACTACTCGTGGCAATGCAAAAACAGACACGGGGATGTCGGATCGAGCAGGTGATTCATCGTTTGAGTTGTTTAACTGATCAGTTAACTCTCCACTGGTATATATGTGTGTCTAGTATTTGGTCGGAGATAGATGGATTTTCATTCATCCTTACCAATCATACGAATTTCTTGAATAAATGGTCATGGTGTAATATAGCTACGGTAATTTGAAATTCATTAACAAGTGCCTATTTTAGTAATTAAGAAATGAGTAACGAGCTTCCCTTAAATTGGAAAGTGCGATTACTCGGCTCAGTATTACTTTTTCAATACCTTAATACACATTTTTGAGGCCTTTTCAGTTTCAAATCCACCAAGACAGATGACGGGAAAGTTCCGAGTTTGTATAATTTGAATAAGTAATTTCTATTTGACCTCCATCGAACTTGCTTCCATAGGATCTCGTGTTTGCAGGAGTGCTACTGCTTAAAAAAGATTTGTCCCAAGTTTCTTGATGTAGGGATCACCAGCCTAAGCCTGCAATATCTCCTAGCTATTGCAGTAGATCGTACAAGGTGTTCCATTATCAATACCTATAAAGAGGACATATGCTACTATTCCTTTTTTCTCTTGGCACTATTTTCTCTCTCTAGTTACGAAGCACGGCATTCATTTAATGTAATCAGATGGTCCAAAACTTTTATCCTTCATTTAGATATTCAATTTATCTTCAATAGGATACGAGTGGATATGAGGATCTATTTTTTTTTTTTTTAATAAATGGCTGGCGGAACTCTTTGGTGTCTTTTTCACTGTATGGAATCATTTTAATGTTTGATGCAGAAAGGGGAGCTAAATGACACATCAACTCCAGTAATGTCAGCTCAACTCTTAATGGACCCACGGCCATCTGCAACATTAGATGCCAATATAGAACCTTTGGTACCCGACGACAAGACGCAAGAAATGCTGTTCTCTCTAACAAATACAATGGAAACAAAGTCTCAGGTATCAGGGAAACGAGCTTCAATTGAGGATAGTAATATTGATCAAACATCCCAGAGTTTGGGCTCTCCAAAAAGTCCAAGATTGGAAGAAGAAAAGCCTAACGAGCAAGTCCCTGAGGTCCCTTTCAGGAAGGCTAGAGTGTCCGTTCGAGCAAGATCGGAGGCTCCTTTGGTAAGCATTAATTTACATGGATTAAAAAGAAAAACCACTGCACTTCTGTGCTGCAAGAGAATAATAATAATTTAAATGAATTAATGGGATCAGTGAATTTGTGTTTAATTTGTTAGATAAGCGATGGATGCCAGTGGAGGAAGTATGGTCAAAAGATGGCCAAAGGTAACCCTTGTCCTCGTGCCTACTATCGGTGCTCCATGACTGTAGGATGCCCAGTTCGCAAGCAGGTAAATAAGTCAAGTGTCAATAAAAAATACTACGCCTTTCAACTCTCAATATATAATTTAATGTGATGATTGTGCTGGTTACTTCATTTCCAATTGTTATTCAATGAATATTAATGGTCGGTATCGTTCAACTTCATTTTTTTATTACAAGATAAATTACAAACTTGTAGAAGTTCAATTAATTGAACAAAATAAAGATGGGATTTTATTTTTTCCATTTCCTTCGAAATCAAACAGATCAAGAGGTGAAGGGTACAATGAATTTTTTTTTTCTTCAGGTATATGTGTATTCTGACTTCAAATTAATATTGATCAACCGTATATATAGGTTTGATTGCTGGTTTACTGACATTTTCAATGTTTTTGTTTTAACAGGTGCAAAGATGTGCAGAAGACAAGACCATTCTCATTACCACATATGAAGGAAATCATAACCATCCTCTTCCCCCAGCTGCTACGGTTATGGCCAATACTACCTCAGCTGCAGCAACAATGCTCTTATCAGGTTCAACCTCTAGCAGAGAATGCCTATCCTCAAGTAGTTGCTTCTACCCTTCTTTGCCCTATGCATCAACAATGGCTACCATATCTGCTACTGCACCATTTCCCACTATAACCCTGGACTTGACACACGGCCCAAACTCTACAATGCCATTCCCCTGCACTTCTCCTTCTTCAGTCACATTCCCTCTTCCTTTGCATGGCTGCCCACAACTCCCAGGGAACCCAATGTATGTCGCTCCTAAGTTACCTGCAATTCCATCAGTGCAATTAGGGCAGCTGCACGGTTCAATGGTTGAGACAGTTACCGCGGCCATTGCTTCTGACCCAAATTTCACTGCAGCCTTAGCAGCAGCTATCTCCACATTTATGGGTACACCAAGGAGCAGAGATGGGTCTAACAACCTTAGTACACCTAGTGTAATACCTGGATTGCCCGGATCTCCACAGATTCCTCAATCTTGCACCACTTTTTCCACCAACTAGGGCCGGTACCGTCTGGGGCTTTGGTCTTCAATAAGGTGCCTAGTCTGTTATTTCATTTTTTTTCCCGAAAGCTAATATGATTTATTGTTGGCTTTTGAGAGAGTTTGAAGAAACAGCGCTGAGGATGTTAAAAAGGAAGCTTGAAATCATGGGCTGTCCAAGGATGATGTTTTCCAGCAATATTGGATGTGCATTTTGAGTAGATTTTAGCTATGGTTAAGGTATCGCTGATTCAGCTTGCTTGGAGTGTTATTATTACTCTTATGTAACTACAATTTGGGCTCGTAGATAATTTTTGACACATACAGTTAACCTGAGAAAGGAGATATATAAATATATATATATATATATATATATATATATGCACACATAAACAAAAATAAATATTTAAAAATAAATAAAGTTTGTGATAAAGCAATATAAATTATATTTTAAAATTTTATTTAATATTTTAAATTTTTAAATTGAAATGATTTTTTAATATGATATCAGAGTTTTGATTATTAAGTGGTCACGAGTTCAAATCTTATTATTCTTATTTATTTGATAAAATTTTAGCATAAAGCAATGTGAATATATATATGTATTAAGTTTTAAAGAGTATTTATTTAAGGGGTATATTAAAAAATAATTTAAATTATATTTTAATAATTTAAAATTTAAAATTGATATAATTATTTGAAGGAGGTTCATAATTGAATTTGAACTGCAGGCTAAGTCATTACAACTTTTCCGAAAATGCTCTTGCGTGTAATAATGTCATAAGCACTAACCAGCTCAGTATATATTAAGGTAATAAAAATTCTCAATGGTATATTACCGTGAATGATCTTTAATATTTTTTTAAGATATTGTATCAAAATAAACCTACCTGCCGATTGCCGACAAATCACAAAGTCATGTTTTGTGAGTTATTTTGATAGTTTTTCTACAATGTGCTAATTAAATAGCATTAATTGAACAATGACTTGCCATCCTTTCCTTTCAAGCACTTTAATTTATACAGAAACACAAAATCGCTACATTACTCTGAAAATTATTGTAAAAAATAATTTTTTTTTCCTGATTCAAATCTTAAATCTATATCTTATATAATAAATATATTTAGGTGTTTTATTGAGAAAAATGATTTTCTCTCTACATATAGTTTCTCAAAACAAAAAAACATACCTTAGCTCAAGTAATTATAATCTTACCAGTTTTTTTCTTTAAATATTTCCTTTCCGATTAAATGTTAGAAGCTATGATCATATCCTAATTTGCATTATAACAAAAAACCTCAGCTACAAATTTAATTAATATAATTCTAGATAGTACGTAGGCATGTTTTATTTTAATTTATTTTCCATTTCTAAGCCATGTTAATACTAATTATATAAGTTTGATTCTATTTTATGCACATATATTAAATTGTTATTATAAATTAGTTTGTAATTGATAATCTGACGTTTTAGGTTAGTTAACTATTTTACAAGGCAATAGTATGTATTGAGCCTGTCGAAGAAAAATATTAGGTCAGGAATTTATGGTTCTAGCTACTCACTTTCCTTCGATCAATTTGTTGGAAGCTCGGGGTTGATAGCGAAACTTAATGAATTAATATCGAGTACTTCGTCTCTTGGGAGTCTAAGGGACCAGAACTTAATTAAGAGACAGTCAATGCTAAGAGCCAAATCGAAAGCCATCTCCTAGGGTATAGGTGTGGACCAGCTTCCCAAATTTCTTCGTGATTTAATTATGGACGTAGTCTCCTAATACATTAGGTGAGACGAGTATAATGGAAATTTTTTTAAAAAAAATTGATATGGGAGAAAATTATCCTCTTATGGTTGTAGTAGCGTGCTTCGAGAACACAAAAAATAAAAATAAAATAAAAAATCATGGACTTGGATTTTGTTTTTTAATGGATAAAATATGAGTACTTAAGATATGTATAAAGTATGTAGAGTACTGATATAAATTTATTTAATATCTATTGCTTGAATACTATATATTATTTAAAATATATATATATATATAGTATAATGGAAATTTTTTAAAAAAAAATTGATATGGGAGAAAATTATCCTCTTATGGTTGTAGTAGCGTGCTTCGAAAACACAAAAAATAAAAATAAAATAAAAAATCATGGACTTCATTGAACCTTACATTTCCTATATGCCACACGAAAGGTTTTTTAATTGGATTTTGTTTTTTAATGGATAAAGTATGAGTACTTAATATATGTATAAAGTATGTAGAGTACTGATATAAATTTATTTAATATCTATTGCTTGAATACTATATATTATTTAAAATATATATATATATATATGTGTGTGTGTGTGTGTGTTTGTGTGTTTCTTACCTTACTCAATTTGTAATTTATGAATAATCTTATTAAAAAAATACCCATAGAATATTATATACAAAGTCATTTGTGAATAACTTCATATGAATTTTAATGTAACAGACTTTATTATACACTCTTTATAAATATCCTCTTCTATTTAACAATCTATGTATCTATATAATTATAGTATTTTTAACTTATCATGTTAAAAATCTAATCGTTTTAATGCCAATATAAAAATAAAATAAAATAAAAAGTCTTTTTAATATCAAAAATATATTTTATATTTAAGTTTATAATCTCGTATATTAAAAAATAAAAAAATACTTTTATATCTTATTTAATATTAGAAATATGTTTGACGTATAAGCTCATAATCCTACATATTAAAAAACTTAAATAAAGTTTTTTTGGTATTTTAGAAATGTAGGCCAAAATTGTTTGGAATTTTCCAAACTTGGTGTAAAATCCATGCAATAATTAAAAAAAATATAAGAAAGCATTTTATTAAAAAAAATGCTTAAATAACTTTAGAATTTTTATCCATATACAAGAATAAAAACTTTTTTATTTTTTTAGGTTTTGTTTGGCAAAAACCTATTTTTCTTTGTTATAAAACTATTAAAAAAATAGGCTTAAGGAGTGTCTATCAAATACAAATTTAAACACAAAAAACACTTTAACAAAAATTATGACAAACCAAAAATCCTGGTTTGACCTAAAAACTAAACCATAGCCAACAAATAGATTAAACACCCAAAAACACAGGGAAAAAAATCAAAAAAATTGAATAAAATGGATCAAATATCAAAAAAATAAATAAAGAACACTAATAACAATCAAGAACACCAAAACAAACCCAACAACATGGAACCCAAAACATACCAGATTTGGTTAAAATGAAGGCACACACATGTTGGAAATCATACAAGGATCAATAATCTAGCATTCATTCACTTAGATTATTACTTAAACATCACAATTTTGTCAAAATGAGTTACAATTCTAAACTTAAACCCTAGGATTAAAAACTATTACAATCATGTTATTCATAAAAATAAACACTGGATTATTGGTTAATCATGCATAAGAAAGGATTATGTGCAAAGAAATAAACCAAAATTGGTCCAAACCTAGGGGCTAAGGTAATGTTCTTCCTAAAAAAAATGAAGAACATTGCCTAAAAACCCAGAAAAATTCTTAACCAATACAACCTTTGCCAAACCTAGAAATAAGCATATTTTGCTTTTAAAATATGCTTTTTTATCCTAATATGTCACAATATCATATATAAACATGCTTGAACAAAAAAAGCATCAAAGCATCAAAATCAAGTATGAAATACTAAATAAAAGAAATATCAACTTAAAACAAGCTGTATGTTTATATAATTTGAATTCAAAATTGATTTTTTGAACTCATTTTGTGCTTGAACAAGCCTAACAAACCTATGGTAAACACTTTTATTTTAACATGCATAGCTTAAGTTAAACAAAAACTAAAACAATATTGTATATTAAAAACAAACTGAAACAACAACTTTAATGTATCAAAAACATCAAAAATAACTTCATTAAATAAAAATCACAATAACAAAGTGGTGAATGTAACATTATTTGTTAAATATTCCAAACCTTTTTTCTATGAATGTAAACATAAATATAAAACAAAAAAACATTAAAAGCAGGCAAAAAAAAAAACTACTTTTGGAGCAATGTATATTTGAAATAATCATTTTCTCTTGACTTTCATTTGAAAATTTTTGCCTCTCATAAACTTGCAAATCTTTGGGAAACCTTTATTTAGGCTTCTTTACACTTATTTTTTATTAATATTTCTCTTATTTTTCTAATCTTATCTTTTTCTTTTATTTTCTTCCTTTATTTTTTTAAGCTCTTTTTGTTGATCTTGAGAGAAGTATTTATAAAGTTTTGCTAGGGTTTTAGGAGGTCTTTAATCCATTTCTGACCTTTTAATCTTAAGGAAAGTATTATAATCAAGGAGCTTTTATGTATAAACACATGAAAACCAAATTGGTTATTGCATGATGGTTGCATTATTAGGGATCACTAAGTTGCCTACTTTTAAGGCTTTGTCAGAGCAATTTTAATGTTATTATAGGCTTGAGACCACCTGAAGTTGGTAGAAGAGGTGCACATCTTTCATTTCAATCAAACTTTTATCAATTTGGAGGTCAGTAGATCCATATTCATTCATTTGAAGTTGTCAACTTGATCAGTTAAAACTGTTAAAACAAAAATGCAAGCTAATAAACATGTCATTCACCTTCTACTTAATACTTAAAAATGCATTTTTATCAAGGTTTTATATCATTATTTTGCACTTGAAGTATCAATAACTCCTTAACTAAAGCATGTTTTATAATAATATATCTAATAATATAAGATACATTTAATTTGTGGTAAATGTTCATTTTAAATACAGGTCTATCACATAAATGAAAGGATTGATTGATGAATTTAAGAACTGAAATTGAAAGGACAAAGAGATGGCCAAACTTAGAAAAGAGATGTTGGTGCAATCCAAACTAGAATGTTATTCGGTAATTGGGTCATATCTGGAGCTTTAGATCTTAAATTTAGGTCTATTTTATATGGATGGAAAGGTAAGATATAGGCCTACAACTTTCATATGGAGCCTAAGATCTAGAGTTCTAGAAGTCCAAATGATCTGAATTTTTTACACAAGAAAGCTGAGACAATTTCCTACAACTTTCATGTTTTCAAGTTGTTCTAATTTTGACGTTATCAATGACGTGTTAGGCAGACAAAAGAAGATAAGGATTGTCACCAAGTCAAGTGTTCGTCACCCACTCATCAATTAGTCATCAAATCAATAGTTTTCAATTTTAGCCTATAAAAGGAGGTATTTGCCATGCATTTAGGCATCTTGGTTTCCAGATCAAGATCATGCTCTTGCTTTCTCTCTTTATATTCTTTGTAATGTTTATGCTTTGCTTTCATTAATTTCAAGTTTATGCCTTTCATTTCCTTTCATTTACTTAGTTAACTTTTACCTTATTTATGTTCTTATTTTGTTTATTTATTTTTTTTCTTTCTTTCATGTCAAATCTGTGAAACCAATGAACATTCAACCAATGACTGTCCAACTTTGCCTTCTTTTAAGGAATGTCTCCATAAACAAGCTCATGTTTTAAACAATTTTTAAATGCCCAATCATAACCTATACTTGCAAACATATAACCCTGGTTGGAGAAATCACCTAAATTTCAGTTGGAAGAGTGATAACAATAATGCATAGACTTCACAACCATCATTTCAAGCATAACATAATTTTCAAAATTCTCATGAATATGTGATTAGTACTTAAAAGTGCATTTTTATGAAGGTTTTATATCATCATTTTCACTTAAAGTATCTATAACTCCTTAACCAAAGCATGTTTTATAATAATATATCTAATAATATAAGATACCTTTAATTTATGGTAAATGTTCATTTTAAATGTAGGCCTATCACATAAATGAAAGGATTGATTGATGAACTAAAATTGAAAGGATAAAGAGATGGCCAAACTTAGAAAAAAGATGTCGGTGCAATCCAAACCAGAACACTGTTCGGTAATTGGGTCATATCTGGAGCTATAAATCTCAGATTTAGGTCTACTTTATATGGATGGAAAGGTAAGACATAGGCCTACAACTTTCATATGGAGCCTAAGATTTAAAAAGGCCATTTTCAAGTCCAAATTATAGCAACAACAAAGAAGCCCGAATCTGTCCTCCAGCCCGAGTACTGTTCAGTATTTTAGCCATATCTGGAGTTCTAGAAGTCGAAATGAGCTGAATTTTTTACACAAGAACGCTGAGATAATTGCCTACAACTTTCATGTTTCGAGTGGCTCCAATTTTGACGTTATCAATGACGTTTTGGAAGACAAGAGAAGATAAGGATTGTCACCAAGTCAAGAGTTGGCCACCCACTCTTTAATTAGTCATCAAATCAATAGTTCTTAATTTTGGCCTATAAAAGGAGGCATTTGCCATGCATTTAGGCATCTTGGTCTCCAGATCAAGATCATGCTGTT